>NC_079385.1:6750302-7045302 GCF_021018895.1 Seriola aureovittata
GGGGAAGAACTTTTAATATAAGCATCAGACAACATTTATCCCTCTAAAAAGTAAACACTTGCGCAACAACAAAATCAGATTCTAAACAGGAATAAAATAATTTACTAACAGGAATTCTTGACCTGGTTTCACCTAAAACTCTCAACCTGACCTCTGCTCACACCCTTTTCCCCAACAGAAAACTTTGAGCTGTTAACTGACACCTGCTGCGGTTCCATCACATGGCGCTTTAACTTCTCAAACTGAAACCAAACACACTTCTTCTCTGGTATGATACAACTCACTTCACTGAAATCTATTAGTCCCAGGAGTAAAAGCAAGAAAGCATATGAGTGAATGAGTATGTGTGCATAGTAAATGCTCTCAGCTTTCTTCTTCCTGCTGTATGTGACGTAATGCAGAGACAGATCAATGCAAGCACTGCTATATGGCCCACAGTCATTGGGTGGGGGGGGGCGGTTAGGGTAATTACTTTGTCCTGTGGGGGTGTATCACTCTTACAGCCAACAGCCTGGATCTGAATGTGGGTCAATACACACACACAGACACATAATTGAGTGGCCAGTTGTTCCAGATGAAGGACGTTTGAAGTAAATTCAGGTCAAACAGTGGAAGTGGAAAAGAGCGTCACAGACACTTCACTGCAGAGATGGGTGAGAGGTGGTCGAATTTACAGCTTATCATCACATTTTATGAGGAGTTGAGATGTCATTTTATCAAACAACAATTCTGTATTTCAGTTTCCAGGGTAACAACAGGATGGCGCATTGGTGTTGCACCGTACACTTGAGGTGGTTGAAGAAAACTCAGTTATGTCTCTTGCCTGGAGGTAGTTTCCATCCCTCCTTCATGTCATAAATCACAAAAACATCTCAATGGAACTGGCAAAAGTCAACAGTCAAGTCATTTAAAAGCCAACTTAATTTTGAACACACATTGTTTCAAGCATGTGCCTTTTAACAAGTCAACAGACACCTTCAGGAGGCATTTTTTCCCTTATGATTTGGACACAGCACAAGCAGAACAAAAGGCCCTTCCACCAGCAGAGAAGCAAATGTTTATAGATTTATATTATGATACATTATAAAAAGCCAAGCCAAGATGCTACTTTTTTGTATCAATGTGAGGTAATGAAATATCCACAACTTCACTGTGAAAAATGTAACTTAATTTTAGATGTGAAAGGAAAATCTAGGCTAAATGTATTGATAAAATACACATGAAGGTGCAGTCGGTGTGGGCATGAATCAGTTATTGGTGAAAATGTATAATATAGCTATAATAGTGATATAAGGCACTAAGGCGTTTTAGCAGTGTTAAAAATCGATTTTACATTAAATCAATAACATTTTTGGATCTTTTTTAATGGCATTCCTGTATTCTTGGTGTTAAATGATTATCCAGAAAACCAAATCAATAATGCAGGAATATTCTTCTTGCTCTTAGTAGTCAGCATGATATTCTATGTTGACACTATACTTTAACTAATATCCTCCTATAGTTTACCACAAGGTTCCTTGGGGGGGTCGCTTGGCTGTCAATAGGCTACATAAGATATGTAAACAAACCAAAATATTTATCGAAATAACGTTTTATGTTGGAAATATGTACGAGGTGCGGACATCACAGTCATAAATGCATTGGGTGAAACGGAAGGTAGCTGTAAAGTATGAATTATAGCTTGAGTCTGGCTGAATTATTCTTCAGCTGCCGTTTCCTCTGTGTTGTCATTTCCACACACTACACTGTTCAGTCCTCGACCGTCGCTGCCGGACGAAACGTAACGTCACAGAGTCCATTATCGGACAGACCGTCTGTTAACTAGCAATGACATTAAGGCAAATTTACCTGAAAATGGTTAATTCCGTCGTTTCACGCCGACTCTCCGGAGCTGCCAGGCCCGGATGCCCTCCTCCGCTTTATCCGCCCACTGAAGTAGCCTGAAACACAGCTCCGTCTGTGTTCGGCTTTGGCTCCAAACGCTCCGACAGAAAAATAAATATGCTCCGAAACACGCAGGCAGATATGAGGCGTGTAAGGATGGACAGCTACAGACAGAACCCCCGAAATGTCGTTCGAGTGGAGGTGAGAGCAGTTTAAAGAGGCTGGAGGAAGATCTGCTGTCGACAGACGAGACGGGAGGGGTGCGATCCTGCCGTGAAGCGCCACACAGTTTAAGGGAATTTCCTGTAACGTTTCAAAATAAAACTATTCTCAGCCTTTAAGCAATTTTTTTAAACGTCTTTCAAAATAAAAGTTTCAATAGGGATTTTCAAATTTTTCGGCCACAGTGTTCAAATAAGTAACATAATATTTCAATAATGTCCATGAACATTTATGGAGATAATAGTAGATAAAGAGATATAAGTCAACTTAGTTCCGCTTTAATTCTTGAAAACTACCATGAGTTTGACTTAACTGGATGCAGATAAACGAAACAATAGTATCCTTATTTGAATAGTTTCTTTTCCGCTCTTCCTTTCAACTCATTTCCTTCTGACATTACAACACTGTGAAACATTGTTTCAGCGTTTTGTCCCAGGAGGTCTCCAGTGAAATAATGAACATGCAGGTACAGGCTTATAGACATTTAAAAAGAAAATAAACAAGACTAAAAGAAGAAGCTATTCATTTAAAAAAAAAAAAAAAAAAGACAGTTGTACTAAAACATACTTTCCATTGATTAATTTTGAAATTATCCTTGAAATTATTGCTTGCTTATTGTTAATATTTTACAATAACATTCCAAGATTTTTTAAAAGGATGAGAATAAATAGTTATAATCTGTGTAGGGGACAGAAACAGAGAAGACACTGGGCATAAATTGGACAGATAACTAGAAACAAGCATTGAGACCAATTTTTGGTTGTATACCACCACCTGCTGGAAAAAAACTGCAGCTACTTGAATTATTGTTATCCAATTGTTCAACATTGGTAATGCAGACAATGAGTAAATCGGAACAAATATTATTATTATTACTTTGTGACATGGTATTATCCTGCTTGAAATGGACATTAGAAGATGGTTAATTATTTCCATAAACGGATGTATATGGCAGCAACAAAACACAGATAGATTGTGTCATTCAAACAATGATTGATCAAGATTAAGAGGCCAACGAAATCAATCCCATCGATGCCAAATTTAACCATCTGCTACCTGAGCATAAATCCAGACTCATCAGATCAGCTAAGTTTTTCCAGTCTCCATAGATTAAATATTGTCGTAAATAGTCGACTAATGGAGCTCATTTCCTGTCCAAACTTAACACAACAACAAAACATGTTTTCCAAATGCTGACTCCCTAACAGTATTACTTGCACATACAAAACACCACTAACGATTTTCTTTTGCAACAAACAACTACTTGACAACATATTTCTATTAAACCTTACATAAAACTACAGCCTGTCATATAAACCGACTTTTCGTACAATCTTTCAGCCGTGATGATGCTCTAGATTTTCTTGCGCGTCCTGAGTAATATGCCTCTTTACCTCCACAACAGCAGAAGGCGCCATGAGACCATTTAAACGCATTGATAGGTGAAAACGAT
This sequence comes from Seriola aureovittata, assembly GCF_021018895.1. Lineage (NCBI taxonomy): Eukaryota > Metazoa > Chordata > Actinopteri > Carangiformes > Carangidae > Seriola > Seriola aureovittata. The sequence goes on from NC_079385.1 coordinate 6,753,862, forward strand.
TATCAACGCCGATGAAAATGTTGATGTCAGAAGTGGGATTCGAACCCACGCCTCCAGGGGAGACTGCGACCTGAACGCAGCGCCTTAGACCGCTCGGCCATCCTGACAGTGAATATGCTATACAGTACGTACAGTAACGTACTTACATGACGTTCCATTTAAAAGTCACTTGTAAGGGTACTTCATTCCGGGTTATTGCATATACAGGAAATCTGAACGCACTTTTGTATTCGCTTTAGCGATAATTGTTTTCCACCTCTTTCCCAAAATAGTTTAAACACAAACTTTATTTATACACAAAATCCTCCAGCAACTTCGCTTGAGTTTTTTTTTAATAGTCCTTTGAAGTTGATATAATGGTTCCATGGTGTAATGGTTAGCACTCTGGACTCTGAATCCAGCGATCCGAGTTCAAATCTCGGTGGGACCTGATTTTGAGAAGCTGTACAGAAAGAACAAAAGGCCGTCTCACATTAGGGTAAAATCAGCACTTGATCCTGGAAGTGTGTAGAACTTCTGTGCAGTGAACACTGAACTGTAACTCACAAAACAGGTAACTTTGACACCAGTTGACCAGAGACACCTATGTCTGTTCATTTCTTAACTGAAACCAATTATCATTGTTGTCTATTTTATACATGACCTTTCCACACCCTCAACTTATGTATTTATTATAAAATCATAAATGTATCATTGTAACCATGACAATGAAACTCTTGTCCAACTGCCACTGCAGGGAGGCTATTTCAGGAGATGCTTGAGTAGGTCATATGAGAGGGTAGGGACCTATATGGTCATTCAGCTTGAGGGACTTGTAGATTGTTTGTCTGTGTCCAAAATCAATATACTGGTTTAAGCTGAATTAATCGATTTCTGGCCACAGATAAGGATATACAGAAATAAATGAATAGTTAAAAAGTAAATAAATAAAATTTCCTTTTTCTCTCTCACACCAGTTGTCACTAGATCTGATCTCAGATCTTCAGTATTTTCTAGAACAATGTGCTCTGGTATTGAGTTTCACCTGGCCATGCTTCTGTACGTTTGCAGTATCATACTTGGTTTCACTTCGGTAACATGAACCGTCTTCCTGTTGTAAATGTCATTTGTTGATCAGGGGTATTTCTATGAGGTGACAAGGTCTGAAGCTAAGCACAGACCACCTGGGGCTGAAGCCAGTAGTGTGGGAAATTCTCCAACGATTCTATTATTTCAAGATTTCTAAGATGTTCTGAAGACAATGATGAAAAACTGGTCTGTCTGTCCCATTTTGTTGTCGATTCATTAAGTTTTATATATATATATAATTATACTTTTTTTTACTCCTATCAGCCCCAAAAATCCAATATCGGTTGGGTTCCACTTGGACTCCAATGATCAGGGTTCAGATCTCAATAGATCCTGGTGAGAGAATGGAAGTTGTGGGGGAAGTGGTGTGTGGGCCTCTGTGGTCTGATTACATTACCTGGTTTGATGATAATAAAATAGAAATACAGATGATTGAAAAAATCACTGTCTTAACCGTTTTCAGGAGAATTTGATATCATTTAAGTACCATATTGACCGTGTGGGTATAGCTTTGGTTAGTGATTTCCTGGTCTTACTGTTGCCATGAACAACATAAGATGTGTATTACTGCTAAAGCCCTATGTTTACTATAAGTTAACCTTTGAATTAGGTTCCACCGAGATTTGAACTCGGATCACTGGATTCAAAGTCCAGAGTGCTAACCATTACACCATGGAACCCCTAATAAACACAAATTTGTGGTCACTCATTCTGTGCAAAAATGACCTGGTGACTAGATCAATAAATAGACAAGTAAATGCTAACATAATTGAATCAATATGCTAACAGTTAAATAAAATGGTATTTAAATGAATGATGAACTTGAAACATAAATGAGGCTGTGTTAATATATAAATTAATTGAATTTTTTTTATGGATAGTACTTTGGACTCTAAGTGAGATCAAGTTAGATCTAGTTCCCGTTTTGAAAAAACGTATGGGTAAAAGGAATGCAGTTGTGGAGGACAGTGGAAAGGTGTGTGGGCGTCTGTTTCCACAAATTTGTACAAACAAAATCTAGAGGGTAACATGACTGAATAATATTTATAATTTCATGCTATGCATACAAATTAATTAAAAAAAATAATGATAGTTAAATCCAAACAGTTGATTAAATACAGTTCAAACAGTTCATTGAAGGCCGAGATGGTTTGACTTACCGCATCGCCACTTGTGGTGGAAACAGAGCACAAACATTCCTGCAAGTGTTTGTCAACTTTTTCTTAGCTGATATCACCTGACAGGGATCAAGTCCCGTTAAAACCAAAGGCTGTCAGAAGTGGGATTCGAACCCACGCCTCCAGAGGAGACTGCGACCTGAACACAGCGCCTTTGACCGCTCGGCCATCCTGACTGTGTAAGGTGCCGTTCAGGCTTAAAAAAAACGAGAAAAGACTTCGCTTCCAGGAAGTGCAAATAAATTGCATCAATCACAATGCATTGGGCCTAAACGTCTCTCTAAATTTAGATCTACAGTGAATAAAAGTAGGGGATGCAATGTAAACATGTTGTCAAGTAAAAAGAAGCAAATAGGTGCTAGTGGGTAATTACCTGGTGCTGTCGGAAGGTGGGTGACTTTCTCAAAACAGGAGGGCACACAGTCTTACTACGTCCAAATAAACAGGTCCCACCGAGATTTGAACTCGGATCGCTGGATTCAGAGTCCAGAGTGCTAACCATTACACCATGGAACCGCGGAGCAGCTCCCTCTGTTGGTTGCTGGACAGACTTAGCTGTCAGGTGATATTCTTAGCTGATATCACCTGACAGGGATCAAGTCCCATTAAAAGCAAAGGCTGTCAGAAGTGGGATTCGAACCCACGCCTCCAGAGGAGACTGCGACCTGAACGCAGCGCCTTAGACCGCTCGGCCATCCTGACTGCGTCAGATGCCATTCAGGCTTAAAAAAAACGAGAAAAGACGTCGCTTCCAGGAAGTGCAAATAAATTGCATCAATCACAATGCATTGGGCCTAAACGTCTCTCTAAATTTAGATCTACAGTGAATAAAAGTAGGGGATGCAATGTAAACATGTTGTCAAGTAAAAAGAAGCAAATAGGTGCTAGTGGGTAATTACCTGGTGCTGTCGGAAGGTGGGTGACTTTCTCAAAACAGGAGGGCACACAGTCTTACTACGTCCAAATAAACAGGTCCCACCAAGATTTGAACTCGGATCGCTGGATTCAGAGTCCAGAGTGCTAACCATTACACCATGGAACCGCGGAGCAGCTCCCTCTGTTGGTTGCTGGACAGACTTAGCTGTCAGGTGATATTCTTAGCTGATATCACCTGACAGGGATCAAGTCCCATTAAAAGCAAAGGCTGTCAGAAGTGGGATTCGAACCCACGCCTCCAGAGGAGACTGCGACCTGAACGCAGCGCCTTAGACCGCTCGGCCATCCTGACTGCGTCAGATGCCATTCAGGCTTAAAAAAAACGAGAAAAGACGTCGCTTCCAGGAAGTGCAAATAAATTGCATCAATCACAATGCATTGGGCCTAAACGTCTCTCTAAATTTAGATCTACAGTGAATAAAAGTAGGGGATGCAATGTAAACATGTTGTCAAGTAAAAAGAAGCAAATAGGTGCTAGTGGGTAATTACCTGGTGCTGTCGGAAGGTGGGTGACTTTCTCAAAACAGGAGGGCACACAGTCTTACTACGTCCAAATAAACAGGTCCCACCGAGATTTGAACTCGGATCGCTGGATTCAGAGTCCAGAGTGCTAACAATTACACCATGGAACCGCGGAGCAGCTCCCTCTGTTGGTTGCTGGACAGAACAGTGCAATAGAATTTAAAGCCTCCCGTAAAGCATGAAGGGCAAGAGATTGAGTCACTTAAAACTCGTATAAGTTATATTACGTTACACGCTAATTATACTAACAGGGTCTTGGTGCAAACCATCAAAACATAGAACCACTGCACACACATTGTGTCATGGAAATGTACAACAGTATCATACAATATGAATGTCGCTCTTAATATAGGCTATATTACATAGAATACGACAGGGATAGGGCTGCATTGCGATACCGAGTCTAATTTTGTGAAAATTGCAACCTGTATCTGATTAAGGTAGTAAACGTAGGTTTTCTAACTGTAGCTTTAGCTAGCACTCTGTAATTTGAACATCTACATTTTAGCCCTGGTTCTCAGCATTTTAGGGCCAACGGTACTTGGGACAGTAATAAAATTATGTGTAGTTCAATATAATATAAACATGGGTTTTTTTTTACCTGTAGCTTGGCAGGTCTTTCGTTTGGATTTGACATCATGTGACTGATTGACCAAGTGAGCAGAAAGAAAGTGGGCATAGCTAGCTAATGCTGCATTGAGAGACAAGAGGGGATGTAGGAAATTTCATGTTAGTTTCTAAGAATGCACTCCCTACAAACAGTTCATTGAAGGCAAAGATGGTTTGACCTACCGCATCGCCACTTGTGGTTGAAACAGAGCACAAACATTCCCGCAAGTGTTCGTCAACTTTTTCTTTCCTGATATCACCCGACAGGGATCAAGTCCCATTAAAACCACAGGCTGTCAGAAGTGGGATTCAAACCAACGCCTCCAGTGGAAGCTGTAAGTGCTTTTCCAGCTAAAGACAGAATATGCAGGTACAGTGATAGGTTTCCACAACATACCCACACACTTTACCACCAGTGTCACCAATGGAAGTGCCATGTCAAAAATGGGATTCCAAGCCACCCCTTCTAGGAAACAAGACCTTGATCATTTTTTTTTGCATTTTTTCAATCCCACCATTTCTGACATAATAGGCTTCACTATAAGTGTAACAACAACTACTAGTACTACTACTACTACAACAACTACTACTAATACTACTACTACTAATAATAATGATAATAACATTTTTTATTGTTATCATTATTATTATTAGTAGTTGTTGTTACAGTTACAATAAAGCCAATCCTAGCCAAAGCCAATATTATTATAATTATTATTATTATTATTATTATTATTATTAATAATAATAATAATAATAATAATAATAATAATTACTATTATTATATTAATGATATATTATCACCAACCTAATGTATGGATTAATTCCAGTGTCTATGTAATCTAATTTATTAATTGCTTCTCTGATAAAGAAAAACTACCTTTTAGGTCACCAAGTTCATCTTTAAGTCAGAAGATTATAGATTGCAGCTATTTGCTTAAACAGCGATGACACTTAAACTCTTCACGTCATATTTTCTTGTCACAATATTAGCGGTGAGTGTGCTGGCTGATTGGTCGGTGTCCTCCAGTGGCTCTTTAGGGGCGTGTGTAGGTTTAAATCAGAGGCGGTGCTTATCAAACAGCTGTAGAGAGATTAGTGGTAGTGATTGAGCACGTGAAGAGGTGGATACCAGAGTCTTGGTGGTCTCTGGCTTGTCGGTTTCTCTCTCGCAGTTTCTGTCCTTTGTGGTAACATCGGATGAAGTTCCAGCTGCAGTAACGTTGTAAAAATGTTTGACCGGAAGAAGAGGAATAGTCTGACTCTGAACTGCAGCCGGGAGACGGAGGAGTTCAGACGAGTGGCAGTCAGACGGAAGGTCAAAGGTGCTGCGGTGGACTGCCTTGCCTCACAAACAGGTGAGCTACCTTTCATTGAACAGATGATTTTTTTAAAAACTGAAAACACAAAATAAGTCGCCCATCTTTCTGACATTGAGGTAAACCCTGTTTTTACCATAATGTTATATCTCCTTACCTAGTCTGCAACTCATTGGGTTGGTGTATGTTAAGCTACTAACCAATGAAGCAGGCATTAAATCTAATCAAAGTAGGTATTTATACAACAATGAAATAGTTTATCAGGCCTATATTGTTGCATATATTTTGCTTTCAATGTAGTGTAGGTTTATAAATCCCACTTTCATGAAGGTTATAATGTTCAGTTTTTGTTTAACATGCTTAGAAAAGTGTTGGTATATATTTATGGTTATTTTCATCCCATTTATATCAGTGATGAAAGACTACATATGAGGGACATTCAATGAGAATAATGGAAAACTCAAACTGTTCTGTAAGAGAGTGACCAGGGTAGCGGGTATTACACTCCTTGTTGTGCATGGCTTACATCAGTAAATGCTATTTTAGCTGAGTTCCCTTATTAGCTTGTGAATGGAATACCTTTATATGAACTGCACTTGGTGTGTGTGTGTGTGTGTGTGTGTGTGTGAGAGAGAGAGTGTGTGCGCATGCGTGCGTGGCCCTTACATTTGAATTTTGTTCAGCACAGTTGGCACCTGTTAGCCTCTTGGCTTGTTGGATTACTGCAGTGAAATCTCTTTCCCCTGATTCAGCCTGGACTTTGCCTGTGTGTCTTGAGACCAGCATTTGTCAATCCCCCCACCCCCACCCCAATACACACACACACACACACACACACACACACACACACACACACACACACACACACACACACACACACACACACACACAAAGCCTTTCTGTTCCCCCACTGAGGCAGAACTATCTGTCTAGATTTGAGAAGTATGCTTGCTCCAATGGTACTGTTAGATGCCGGATTCAACAGCACTGTTCATCGCTCCGACCTTTCTGGTGCAAATTATTCTTTGGCTTGGTGTGAGGCTTGTTGCAACAAACGCACTGCCAGAAACAAACACTGACATTGTTGCAGTAGGAGTGTTAAACAAGGAGATGAATACATTTCAAAACTTCCGGAAAGCAGTTGATCTGTACATAGTTCCTTCTGGAAGCAGTAAAAAATATACTGTAAAATAGTAGTTTGACAATTGGGGAAATTGTCTTATTCACTTTCTTGCCAAGAGTCAGGTGAGAACATCAGTGTCACTCACATGGATGTCCATTCAACATGTTATATTTTATTTGTTTAACCTGTGTAAAAACAATCTTTACAGGGGCTATATGCTGGACTGTTTCTTGGCTGGCAACGTTAACTTCTAATTAGATGAGAAAGAAAACAAATAAGCGTTGGTTTAGCATATTTAAATTCATTTATATATTATTTTTATTTTTCAAAATCTCTTCAACCTGACTCAGTTATATTTGGAAAAATAGCAAAAGATAAAAGCTTAATAATAATTGAAAAAGCTGTCACATATAGTTATAGACGTATAGCATATATCGTTCTCTTTGTGACTGTCTTTAAACGTTTGGTGCTGCACCTATATGTCAGTGACCTCTTGAAACTACACTGTGAGAGTAATAGTACAGAGTAAATCTGGACATGTCCTGAATGTTGTTTCTTAGGTGTTAACATAACTTGTAAGACTGGCAAAGGCTAGACTCTCTGAAGAAAAAACAGAAGTGAGAAAGCAGAAGTATTGTGCCGTTGAGAAAGTACGCTTTAGCCTTCTGCACATGACCAACAAATCTGTCACACTTCAGCAAAGCCAGGAGCGAACTGGAAAGCTTTAGTTTCTTATATAAGCAACGAATAACAAAGTTTGGAAATAAACTGCAGGTAAGGAAACAAGCGGTTGCATAACTTGTGAGTGTTTGTGAAGTAAGGATGTCAGTGTACAGATTTCTAAGAGTAATTAAACAGGAATGAATAAATGTGGTGTGTGTAGCATGTGTATTGGTGTTTACTGTTTTAAGAGCATTCTCATTAACAAAAAATGAATCCTCACCCAAAACATTCAATAAGTCTAAATCAGTGTTTGTTGTGTGAACTTGTGCGTATGTATGAAGAGGACGTAGAGAGGTTAAATATTTTGTTTCATTGTGACTTTTTTCTTATGCAAAATTAGGTAAAATTTTTGATATTGATGATGATAATGTTGTGATGGAAAACGATTACCAAGAGAAATATGAACATGAATGTTTGTGCATGTAACATTTTTGTTGTCAGTTAAAGGCTCAAAAGGATCTAAATCATGGCCTCAAAATGGTTTACATTTGAGAAATATTGAACACCACTGTGTTCTTTCTACAGTGGAAATGAAACATTGTTCAGAGAGTTTATCCTAACATTGTTGTGGAACTTCCCATAAATGTGAGGCACTTGCAGGTTGCTTTGCTTCACCTTCTGTCCAAACCAGCTCGATGGGGTTTAAGTCTGGAGACCGTGTTGCTCTTCCATCATGTGAAGCCACTGTTTAGTTCTGTTCCTCCGAAGTGTTGGGTCATTATCTTAGGATGAACCTCTGACCAACCAGTCTGCCTTACTTTGTTACCTGCCTTTTTCTCACCATTCTGTTAGCAGTATACTTCCTGCAGTACAATATTGTCCTAATAATGCATCTGAGGGTGTAGGAACAGTTTGTTCCATCACTGCCTTTGTACAGACAGAGGGTTTCATCCACAAAAGTTGTGGCACCAGTAGGAATTGTTTGCATTAACTTTCAAGGCTTCATTTACTTCCATTATTGCAGGAAAGTTAACCAATTTCTTAATCCTTGAAAAAAACAGTTTTCTATGAAATGTACATTATTTTTCAATTTTTTGTGACTTTAACCCTCTTTTTCTTTTCTTTTCTTTTCTTTTTTACCAGCTTATCATTTGAACTGCTTTAAGTTCAATAAAAAATGGAAAAATTGTGGTTTTCTAAAACTTTTCACCTGTGGTGTGAATTTTAAATTTGTAAGTTTAGTATTTCAATCAGTATAACTGTGATAAAGCCTCAGTAAACAGTGAAAGAAGTGCATGAAAAATATGTTTATGTGGTTTAAACGGTAATGGCACATTTCTTTTACTAGTGAGCAGTGGAGTGTGTGGCTCGTACAGCTGTGGCCATGCTTGTGACAGGGTCTGTGGATCAGAAACAAATTCCAAGGAAGAGCACGGAACAAGCCCAGCCAAAAGATCTCCATTCAAACCACAAGGTAGGCTGGAATCCAGTAGCCTATAAACATCACCTGAACTGCCCATGCTCACTCTGTTGAGTAGTGTAAATAATTCCTTCTTATTCTTATCAAATCTTGTCTTCACTCAACACTGTGTGCTGTGGTCAAAACTACATGCATTGGACTGAAATCACAAACCAACCACACTGTTTCTCTTTGTAGTGCCTCCTAAACCAGCTTACCTCCAGAGCCCTGTGAGGCCGGGACAAGATCAAGCCTACAGTCCCACTACAGGGAAATTACCGCCCCGAGTTAGTGGCACAGAGGAAGACCGGAGTCCTAACAGAAGTTGTGGATTTTCTGTTCCCTGTGTAAACCCTGCACAGAATTGCCTAAGCCCCCCTAGTCTTGATAGAGGAGGGGGGAGCTTTTTTTTGAATGGAGTACCTGGAGCACATATCAGCCCTACCAGACTTGTTCAGGGGATTCCACATCTTGCAAGCAGTCCAGTTTTAGGATCTCCAAGTCCAGGCAAAAGAGGCATTCAGAACTGTAGCCCGTTTAGGGAGGGTGGGCACAGCCCTGCAAAGTTGTCCCCAAGAAACCTTAGCCCTCTCACAGGAAAACTGCGGACCCCCAGCCCTGTTCTGTGGAGAAAAGGGAGCTACAGCCCCGCCAAGAACTCTAAATCCTGGCTGGGACTGCACAGAATCCCAGGCAGCAAGATGGAAGGACAAGAGATGAGGACAGGGAAATCTTTGAGTGTGCCTGACTTGATCGTTTACATGGATGAGAGCAGGTGGGACTCTTAATTTGGTCTGTTTCTGTACTTCAACTACCTAAATACCTTCGTGTAGCATGTAGAATCCAATTATTATGAATATAACTTCAACTTTCAATCATTTATACACTTTATTTCTGCAGGATTCCCACTGAAAAAGCTGAACGTTCTCCACTGAAACCACTGCAATCACCTAACTGCACTGGGCCTGTCATCACCATCAAAGCACCAACTAACCATAGACTCAATCATCCCACAAATGAAGCCCATCTATTAAGCGATGGCAGAGAGCATTCTCCAGGACAAAATGGCATCGTGCAGGGGAAAGAATGGCCAGTAGTAAATGGGAACGGAATAAATGAGAGCAATGAAAGCAAAATAGCCATAGGACATGGCTCCAAATTTTCCTGCCAATGGAATGAGGCCACTACAGAAGATGGCAGGATTCACGAGGAGTCTGTAGGAGAACAAAATGAGGAGGACAAGAGTAAGGAGAGAGGAGGAACTGACCCAAAAGATGAAGAGAACACGGAGCAGAAATTGTATAAGATAGCCAATGAACTCCTGCAGACAGAGAGGGCCTACGTAGCTCGCCTTCACCTGCTAGACCAGGTCAGTGTGGTGAAACACAATGCTTGTGATGCTAAACTTTCTTTCTGCAGCTCAATTTGTTCCTGCAGTGCCAGATAGTTATTGTTCTTGAGCGGCGGAACAAATGTTGGTGTAGAAGATCAACAACTGTAAAACTAATGAGCATGCCCTGGCTCTGACTCCCACCACAGGTGTTCTGCTTACGACTGACAGAAGAGGCAGGTCGAGGATCATTTCCTCCCGAGGTGATAAGAAATATTTTCTCCAACATTTCCTCTATCTACTCCTTCCACAGCCAGTTCCTGCTACCTGACCTGGAAACCTGCATTAGCCACTGGTGGGTTGTTTGTGTCACGAACCCAGGTGACATTCATGTAACATTGTCTGTTAGAGCAGACCCTTACCTTTTCCACTTCCACCAAATCCAGGTGTGAGAGGCCAGGCCTGGGTAATGTTCTGCTGCAACACGCACCCTTCCTGAGGATGTATGCCGACTATGTGAGGAACTTCGATCAGGCTGTGGAGCTGGTGAGGACCTGGACTGAGCGCTCCTCTGCCTTCAGAAACATCATCCAGGACATACAGGTGGGACATATTCAGCAGGTTATTCATCAGTATCTTTTCCTACACAGCTAAGAGTGAAAAGTGCAGAGGGCTGAGCGGGACGTAATGGGTGTATTATCCTGTTTCAGAGTCAGGAGGTGTGCGGCAGCCTGACCCTGCAACACCACATGTTGGAGCCGGTTCAGAGGGTTCCACGTTACGAAATGCTGCTGAGGGATTATCTAAAGAAGCTGCCTGAGGATAACGCAGAGTATGAGCTTGCTCACAGTGAGTAAACTGTACCATCTCTTCATCAGTGTGTCTCATAAAGTGCCTGTCTGTCTCTGAAGGCTCAGTTAAGTCTGTATCGAGCAGTATGACACTCTTCCTTTGTCTCCTCCCCCAGAGTCCCTGCAGACTATTTCCATGGCAGCGACCCACTCAAACAGTGCCATTCACAAAGCTGTACGTTAATATAACATACCACGTCATTTACCGTAATCCTAAGTAAGATTTCATCACTTTACACAACAAATGAAGTGATCCTAATAACAGTTTCTAACTGTTCTGGCATCTGTCTTTTTTTGATATTTTGAATTGTCAGTTGTGGGAATAATAATTGTCATACAACTGTGATTCTGTTTTTTTCACCATGTGTCTTTGCCTGTAGGAGAGCCTGAAGCGGCTGCTGGAGATCTATGAGATGGTTGGAGAGGAGGAAGTGGTCAATCCGACCAATGAGCTTCTCAGGGAAGGTCGCCTGCTCAAGCTTGCTGCCAGGAACACGTCTGCCATGGAGAGACACCTGTTCCTGGTTAGAGCACTGATTTATATTCAGAAGCATTTTTGTTAAGACAATGATCCATAATCTTTCTTTTACCTCAGTCACAGACTTATGTTAAACCGCACTTTTTCACTCAGCCTAAGAGCACCCTGAAATGCAGACCTAATATGGAAAACAGTTTGTAAAGTTAACCTTGTGAATTATTGTAATTATTTTCTCCACAGTTCAACAACTTTCTGCTGTGCTGCACCCCGAAGTTTAGCCTAGTTGGGCAGCGTTTTACTGTTCGGTGCAGAATTGGAGTGGATGGCATGCACGTGCAGCAGATCACCAATGAAGACCACCCATACACCTTTCAGGTCTCTGGAAAGGAGAGGACTCTTGAGCTGCAGGCCAGGTGTGTTTGCATGTGTGCGTTACATGTGGGGTGTATAATGCCTCGGACCAAGAACCAAGCTTTGGGTGCTGATCCATGTTCACATCCTGGAAGTTTTTAAAAGGACTTATGAGACATTTTTGTTATTTTCTATTGAATTACTGCACTTACTTAAATGAGGAAATCAGGCACATGTTTTCCATGATTGATTGTTTCTATGTATAATGTGATGCAGTTCATTTTCTATTATTAAATAACACATTCAGAGGCTTGTGCAGCCTTGGCAGCAGTACACAATCTGAGTACATTCTAGTTGTAAAGTGTATGAAGTTGTGTTTCATTTAAAATTACTGTCGCCTGTGAACACAACTATCTTTTTACTAAACTTCAACATAGTGTACATTCAATGCATTAACCTGAATTCCACTTTAAATGTAATTGTTTTGTTGTTATCTTCTTTTTAAGCTCTGAACAAGACCGAGATGAGTGGATAAAGGTACCAGTGTCGTTTTATTTAGTGTTTGATGCTGCACATTAAATATATATATATATATAAAGAAGGAGGAAAAGATTAAGTTGTTTTTTTTTCTAAAGAAAGTCTCATCTGTCCTATATCCAGGTGATTCAAGACGCTATTGATGTGTTTCAGAAGAAAAATAAAACCCTCAAATTGGCTTCTAAGGAGCTCAATGTAGAAGAACCAGTAAGTTCTATAATATTTATTTAGAAAAAGTATGATCCAAAGACATTTGTGCGTACTTCCATCCCAGCTGTGACGTGCGTATGTTTCACAGATGGAGGAACTTGGCCGACGAGCCCCTCGCTGGATCAGAGACAACGAGGTGACCGTGTGTATGAAATGCCAGGAGCCTTTCAACGCACTAACAAGAAGAAGACATCACTGCCGAGCCTGTGGCTGTGTAAGTGACCAACGCCTTTGTAATGCAAACACCTGACATTATTTTTACCAAAGTGCACGATTCAGCAGTGGTGGTTTTTCTACTCCCCAGGTGGTGTGTTGGAAGTGTTCGGACAACAAGGTGGCTCTAGAGTATGACAGTAACAAGTTAAACAAAGTGTGTAAAACCTGTTACAACATCCTGACTGGTCAGAGAGGGGACAGGGTGGAGGGCAGGAAGAGAAGAATACTAGAGGTGAGTCTTTAAGGGTTAAAGTTTATGACAAGGTTTCAAATCAATAATTATAACTGTAACTTATTAATGTGGACTGTTGGGCATCTGGGAAGTCTCTTTTAAGGATCATTAAATGCATCATAACAAGAATGTAAGTCTTTGACATTCTCTTTTCTTGTGTGTTGTCTCCCAGTCTGAGGCATCTCCAGTGTCGAGTGACGTTGTAATGAGTGGATTCCTGCAGTATGGTGACAACCCCAAAACCTGGCAACGAGTGTGGTCTGTTATCATAAGGACTGAGCCTCCAGTCCTCTCCCTGTATGCTGTTCCACAGGTAGGGATGCTCTGTGATGAGAACATGTCTGGTACATTATTGTTGAATGCATTTTGTAAACAAACCATTGCATTTTTCAAGCTTTAAGTAGTGATCCAACATATTTGTCTCTGTTTGTATTTCACTATTATTTGGGTGGAAGTGTGTCTCTGGAAGGTTTCCATGTGATGTTGTCATACACAGATGACTCACTCATGTGGGGAAAAAGGGAAACTAAAGCTTAAATTGTGAGAAGCTGCTGCGCAATCAACTGCACAAACAGATTCTGAAGTAAAAGGTCAAAGTTTACAGAAGAGAGGCACACATGTTGCCACAGGCTTTTCTGATTTGAAAACTAATAAAAATATCATTTTTACAAAACTGTCCAGACAACTAGAACACTCTGTGAACTCCTTGTGATTTTGATGAGCCACCAGCAAAAAAAAACTTGTGCTTTTAAATCTGGATCAGGTGTCAGTTTATGTGGAGAGTGCAGGCAAACATGTCAAACAAAATTCCCATTCATTCATCATTCATCAAACTATTCACTGACACCACATGCTCTGCATTTAGTATGTTTCTCCTCTCATTTATTAACCTCAATGTATCACTGACTGACTGGTGTGCTTGTCACCAGTAGTATCATATGGGAAAAGTGACGCCGCTGCTTAAGAGCACACTTTTCTGTTGAAGCCTATTGTGGGGCTTTGTAAACAAACAAAAAACAACACGGATGAAAAATACAAATTACGTTTTTCCATATCGAATGTTGCCTTGCACAGCTTCAATTTTTGCTTCCGCTCCTTCTCCTTTTCACTCACCCCCTCCATCTCCAGGACGTGAAGCATCTGTCTAGTATACCTCTGATGGGCTGCAGTGTGGAGGATTCCCCTCAGGAGCTGCAGGGCCAGCCTTGTTTCTGTTTAGGTCAGTCCAAAACCACCCACACTTTCTCCTGCGACAGCCTGGACCTGAAACGGCGCTGGCTGACTGTTCTGAATATTGCTGCGACAGGCAGGATGCCAGTGTGCACGCTGATTGGCTCTGACATCACCACCAATGGCTCTGGATGTGGCATTAATGATAACGTCAGTGATGGAAGTGTCTCTAGTGGTGAGGAATTTCTCATTAATGGCAACAAGGAAACCCACTCCTGAAAGTTTAGGTGCACAAACCTACAACAACAGACCAAACAAGTTCATTGATTTTAAAGAGACAATGGTTTGAACTCCATATTTTAAATGAAATCTAGAGGTGAAATTCAGAACTGACAACTGTTTTCTTTACAAGTGGCTATGCACTTTATTTCTGAAATGTTTTACAGTAAAATAAATAAAGTGAAAGTGTTTTAACATGAGTCAGACTATACCTTCAACTACAAGGATGTTTTCTCTGTACAGGTTTGACTAAGGTGTCATGAAAATGTGCTTAAAGTTGTTTTCTTACAGTGGACAGTTGAGCGTGATTGCATGATTTCAGTGATACACAGGCTCAATGGGATCATTATTGTCTTATAAAACACATTCAACTGATCCCATTTCTTCACAGATAGATACAGCAATAGAATATTTACACTCAAACATTTACAGCTAAACAACATAAACACACTAAATAAAAAAAGAATAAATAAAAAATGAAATGGATAAGAATGACCCCTGTGAAACATAATGACTTGGGGTGTATCCTAACACAAACTCTCTTGTTTGTGTCATGTACTCAGCATATATCAAGACCAAAGCACCAGATTATCGCACTGTGTGGCATGTTTCTGTCAGAGGGAAGAAAACTTCAGAAGCAAATACCACCACAATTGACTTAAAGAGATGTTACTTTACAGCACACGTATTTTCAAGTGTCGGTGATGAAATGATGTTAGTTTAAAGAAATTTCCCGCAGACACTGATCTCGGTGTTTCACATGAACTATACCTGATCTATGCATGAATGCAGGCTCAGACTGAAAATGTCCCACAAAGGGGAGACACTTAAAGCTGCATTAATAAATATGTTTTATAATAACAGAATCTCAAATGACAACATGTAATGTGAAAGGGTCTAATCTCTGTTGTTCTATTGAGCTTTAGCCTCTAAGATTTTATTGGACATTTACTGTATGGTTCAGTGTGACTGCTCTCAAACCATGTCCCCAGCATCTAGTTGTTTTTAGCAAGAAGTTACAATGAACTGTTTACAGATTGTGTGTTGCTTACCCAGCACTAAACAACAGACATGATGAAAAATGTTGAACAGCTAGCAGCTAATAACTCAAATATTTTTCTCAAGAGTTGGTGAAGACCAAAGTAGAGTTTAAAAAGCAAACGTAAGACATGACACGACATGAATGCTAATGCTTTTCTGTGAATACTGGATGCGTAACAATGCAATTGTTTACTGAGGAGTTCACACCATTAACACTGTAAAAGTAGTAGCTGTCATTTTAAAGCTCTTTAAAGCCCCTAGTGGCCAAAAACAATTAATAATGCACCTTTTAAACTGCAATAAAGAATGCAATTTTTTTTGGTCACTTGTGGGTAACAGGAAACAGGCTGTGAACATAACATTAAAATCTAAGAGCTGGCTTTTAAGCTAGTAAATACACATTATGTTCACCAGCTAGTCACTAAGCGTGTCTGGTGTTTGGTGCTGAGCAGGTGGTGAACAGTGGGATTTTAAAGCTTTGGCATTAATGGCTGCCAAATCATGTGATAATTCTCTGTAGGTTCACCTACAGGTAACCCATTCCACATCATCAAAGTGTTCTCACATTGTCATTTGATACATTGTTAATATAAAAATAATATTGATTATAGCCGCTTTACATTTCTTGAAACTTGTGATCTCGTTTCTTTTATGTCACTTGCGACAAGAATAAGATACCCTTCCAGTTTTGTTGCTAAAGGAGCTAAAAATAACTTATATGCTGCTGAGAGTGCGTCAAAAATATGGACGACTTAAAAGGTATCGAATTGTGTTTAAACCCATTCCTTCTGAGAATCAGCTGAAGTTGCTAGTTAAATCCCTGTCTGTCTTTCTCTTGCTGAGCTGAAAACACAACCGGACCGTTAAGAAAAGCTTGAAACCCCTAAACAGTGTTCTGACTATTTGTGTAACAGCTTATTCTGAAATGCAGGCCCATATTACAATGTGCATTAAAGCCATTTCTATGCGCCTTTGCCCGTTGGACATCATTAGAAATCTGATTTGGTTTCAGCATAGGCAAAAAACATTAAATGGAAATACTGGATAGGCCAAATCCATCAACTGGTCATTTTCCACTTAATCAGCAGTGGTTACAGACATGGCTCTTGAAGACAAAGGCGGTTTGATCTGGTGGTGATGACACATTTCAAGAATGGAGGCCCTGATTTAGATAAAGAGGCTTAAAATGGGATGTTTAAATCCAGCACTTGATACAAGGATAGTAACACTGGCAAACAGTCAGACCCAAAATCACACATACGCTGACACATTGTACACAAAGAAAAAACGTAGCATTATTTACAGAAAGGCTACCTCTCTTTCACTTTCATACATTAATCATCAGTACATGTTTTGTTCACTGAAAATCTCCAAACCACTACCTTTAACCCAGAGGAAGTCCTCTCCTCTGTCATTCAATTCCATTAATTCAACTTAATGTCCCAGTACTGTACATTCCTCATGAAGAATTATTCCTGCTGGGGAGTGAGAAATCCAACTCCATGGTGAGTTTATCTCCATGAGGCTGTATCAAGCAGAATTGACCACATTACTCATGAGATATAACTGTTATCGTTTCTCTTGCCATCAGGTTGAGGGAGCAGAACCACGGTGAACAAGGGACAGGGAGATGTACAACAAAAAAAGTTATACTGGAGGAATTTCTAGAGGCTCAAACTGTCTTTAAGACTCCAAGAAGCCAGTAGTGCAGCACACAGAGTTGGCTCAAGGCAAATCAACTCCCTTTTACAACCAGCAGTGATGGAAAGCAGAAAAGCTTGCCATCAGTTGTCTCTCAGCTGCAGCAAAGCTGCTCTGACACCAGCAGGGTGTCATAGCCATAGATCTCCAACAGGTGGAGCAGGAAGAGCCTGTCTCCATGGGGGTCCAGACCCATGGCTCTCACACTCTCCTGTGTCAAAGTGGGATCAGGGCTTCCCGCCACCTCACTCAGGGTCTGGAAAATTCGGTTGTTTTGCTCCAGGAAAAACCTGGGAAAGTTAACAGTGGGAAAACAGGTGAGTCTGTTACTGTTTGATTCA
Source organism: Seriola aureovittata (assembly GCF_021018895.1). Taxonomy (NCBI): domain Eukaryota; kingdom Metazoa; phylum Chordata; class Actinopteri; order Carangiformes; family Carangidae; genus Seriola; species Seriola aureovittata. Next base: position 6,771,476 of record NC_079385.1, read on the forward strand.
TTTCTTCTGTTGTTCAAATTCCTGTAATCACTTCAATACATTTCTCTAGGCTGAACAGTAGCAGTGATAACATGAATAAATCACAAGAAATCTGTACAAATCTGCACTGTGAGACATAATGACCGTTGGAGGAAGAGAGATCTGGGGATTTTGCCAGACTCAATCGTCTACCTCTTGGATTTTAAGTTTCCAAGTTATCCCTGTGACAACTGTCATAAAAAGAACAACTCATGTCAGGTGGTTAACCAGTAGTTACCACTCCACTGCCTGGTTAAATGAATCATAGTGCACTTACAGAATAAAGAGATCCTCTTCACTGGACACACAGTCTCCATTCTCCTCCTGGGAGTACAGCAACATCTGCCTACACACACACACACGCACACACACACACACAGACACACACACTGAATTTCTGGAGAACCCACAGGACTGAGAGCACTGTCTGTCCTTGAGCTTTACACCAAGATATGTAATGTATACTAGTTCTGTTCTGTGAGGCTGTTCTGTGAGCTAAATGCTACCGTTAGCATGACAAAAATGCTCACAGATACAATGTGTTACATGTTAGTTTTGTGTGTTAGCATGCTAACATTTAGCTAATTACTCAATAATAATAATCTTGTTACTCAAGCAGGAGGAAATAGTGTATTTGTTGGGCACTATTTTCATCTGCGGATTAATGCACATTTCCAGCAGGTGGACAGTAGGCTATAAGTCGAATTGAAAAAAAACACCCAGTCACCCAGGCAACAGTATTGATGTGTTTCAAGTTTTTAGTAATAGTTTTTGGACAACAATCGAGCTCTATCACAGGAAATATATTTTTTGGGATTTGTTGACAATTTGATAAATATAGAACATCATCATCCTTATCTTTTTCCTTACTTTCTTATCTTGGTAAGTAATGTGAACTTTCAGCAGTAGTCCTGTTGTGGTACCTACCTCTGCTCTGTGAGTTTGCGATATTTCTCCCGGTCTGCGGTACTGAGTCGGAGCAGAGGCTTCAGGCCGTCTCTGCAGGTTTTTACATTCTGATTGTCTACATACACATCGTACAGATCCTTCTTCTCCTCAAAGATCTTCTCAGTAGTACCTAAACATACAAACACACGGGAAAACAATTGAGATTCAGGAGATACTAGTCATACCTGTGAGAGGTGTGTATTAAAGCCTGACTCCTATTTCAGTTGGTCTTTTTCTTCACAAATGTTAAGCATGTTTCTAGGATCCACTTACATGCTACATAGGAGAGCTCGTTCTCCAGAGCACTGATATCAGCCACATTAACATAGAAGAAGGGGCGGAACTCAGGCACGGCCACGCTGACCCCAGGGATGGAGATGTTTGCCAGGCAACAGCAGCAGTAGACTGAGAGGGGGTGGAGGGCGAAATTAGAAAAATTATGCATGAGTGTGGGAGAGAAAGAGAGGAACACAGGATGTGAATGTGTGCATGACGTGTGGGCTTTCCAACACTGAGACAGCTGGAAAGGAACTGCATGTATGCTGACATGCAATCGCCAGACTCATGCAATAAATTAGTAAAAGACAGTTTTCTGAATAAATAAATAAATAAAAGAGAAATATTTTTTTAATGATGATTTTTAAATTAAAAGAATACTCAGATAAATACCACTTTCACTGTGATTGAGTCTTCAGACTGTTAGCTTAGCCTAGCATAATGGCTAAAGCTCAACACCAACAAATTACCACTTTCACTCTTCAGTTTTTGTACAAATTATACAAATGAGAGAAAACATGTTAATTAGTGAACTTGAAAGGTTCTGGTGGGCAGATGTTTTTTAACCTTTGGACAGAGCCAGACTAGCTATTTCCACTTGTCTCCAGTCTTTATGCTAAGCTAAGCTAGCTGTCTTCTGGCTCCACCTTCATACTGAACAGATAGGCATGAGAGTGGTATCAATCTAATTGTTTCAGTCTAGGCAAGAAAGCGAATACACGTAATTCCCACAATGTCAAATATTTTCTTTCAACTTCTTTCGGTTCAAACCCTTGTGAACACATCCACGTTTCTCACCCCTGTAGCAGACCACACCCACAGGAGGAGGGGAGAAGATGAGGATGCGTCTGCGGAGGAGAGCCAGCTTCCACAGCACCATGATCTGCTCTCCAAAGAAGCGGATGAATTGGGACATACATCCTGCTGGGTGGGTGATCTGGTCCACAGGTATTCACACACAGAGGCACACAAGGTTATTGAGTAATAAAGTGTAAGACACATTTCAGTCAGAGACACCAGCTGGCATAGTTGAAATCTAGGTGGAAAATTCCCTCCTACCTTCATCTCAGGGTGCATGCTGTGATTGATTGCAGCTCCCCAGGCATTGGCTGGACCTGCAGTAACAACACCATCTCCACTGGGGGGCAGGAGCGCTCTCTTGTCCTCATAGAACGCCTCCAGAGGAGAGTAGTGGCCTGGAGACTGGAGCTGGAGCCTGAGGGAGGGGATGAAATAATATCCAAAGTCATTGTCCTATAAGTAAAAATTAAAGAATGGGATACAATGAGCGTTATTGAAGACAATACGTTGGTAAAATATATTATTGCTTGCATTAAACTAAAATAAATATAAATCAGTCACAAATGAATACTTTGATAATGCCAATCTGTCCAGCAGCTGAATACTACTGTGCACAAGGCAACCACTGCCTCTTGATGTATATGCATACCTTGATTTCTCCCTTGAATAAATGTTCCAAATGATGAGTTAACTCCACTTCTGAAACAAATGATCAGCTGCAGCCCTTTCTTATAGAAATGAATATGTCTATGGCTTGGGAACCATCAATCGGCAACAATGGACTGGACTGAATTGAACTTTCAACCATACGCAGTGGTCTGGATGTCAGTATGGGAAAAACTATGCTACAAAAGCACAGAGGAAAAACAGCTGCCAACACTGCTACACCCAGACTTTGGCTACAGATATTTATGTTAAGGCTTTGGTAAATATATTATTTCTTGGTACCTTGCAATGAAAGCCTTTCTAAAACTAAGATATGATCTGATCAGGGCTGCAACTGGTGATTAATCTTTGAGATCATTTTTAATTATTTGTTTAGCCAATAAAATGTGAGAAAATTGTGAAAATATTTCTCTAAACCACTTCTTCAAAATATTTAAAAACCCTACATTCTGACATCTATATCCACACACTAAAAAATATACAATACAGAAAGAGAAGGAAAAATCAGCAATATGGTATGTCAGATCATAATCTCATTTCATACATGGGGTCTTGGTAATTTCTGTAAAATACCCCGACAGAGCATCCTGTGTAACATAGTTCAACCCTTCAAATCCATAGATTACCACTATCCGTTTCACAGTAGTCCACTAACAGGTGGAAACTGGATTATTCAGGCAGCAATATAAACATGACCAAACTGTACCAAGGATTCTCTTGTACACATACTAACTTTACCCTCCTATTATTAGACCCCAAGACACATCTCCACTTATCATCCCTACCCTTGCTCGCACAAATAGCATTTCTCTGTAAAACACATGAGTTCCATTAGCTGCAAATGCCAGGAGAAGATAAATAACAGGCTCAAAATCAGAGAGAGAGGGAATGAGAGAAAGAGAGAAAAAAGGGAAAAGTATCCATAAATTCCTTAATATCCTAATCACCTCATGACCAACAGAGAGCCCTTTGTATAGGAAACAGACGACTGCAATAGCAGTCAGCAGATGGGGAATCTGGAGCGAGCTACATGGGGAAGGATGAGTAAGGAGCATGACCGCTGCATGACTGGAGGCCAGGAGAGGACAGAGAGTGGGAACTGTGGAGGGGAAAGAGAAGAGGGTCAGGGAAAGCAGAAAGAAAAGAGGGACTGAATAGAGAGAGGGTTTTTCAAAGGGCCACTGAAGAGGAAGTGTGACAGGGGTGTGACAAGACTTCAGATGTAACACTGAAGTACACAGGGCTGTTTATACCAGCAAAAAGTATTAATGGGGTCAAAAGAGAATGGAAGTGTTGTGTTGCTGGAGGAGATAAAGGTTGTCAGAGAGGGAGAAAACTGAAGTGTGAAAGTTGTCTTTTTGAGATGATGGAAAAGAAAGAAGAGGAACTGGACTAGTAGCAGTGAGAAAGCCACACTAGCAGCTCATAGAGGCTGTGTTTGGATTTACCATGGACTGACATTGACAAACCTGAAGCCTTTTATTACTTGTACAGCCCAACCATATAAAAAGCTTTTTTATATTTTGTGCCCATACTAGTTGCATGCTTCTAGGGATGTTGGTCTGTCCCTTTGGTCTTGACTGCATCTTATTTTCATGGTCTGAACATCTCCACATATTTGTCTGAAAAGTCAGAATGGTGCATTCAAGTGCAGTCATATAAAGTAGAAATGCATTCAATAATCAGAAATGAGCAAGTGAATGAAATGCTGTTCGAAGTTTCACTTAGTAACAGATATATATATAGATGGATAGATTGATAGATAGATAGATAGATAGATAGATAGATAGATAGATAGATAGATAGATAGATAGATAGATAGATAGATAGATAGATAGATCCTCTTACCTGACCTGGTGCTCCAGGAAGCTCATGTAGCGGTAGAGCAGTGTGTAGGAAGGAGACAGGATCCCTACTGACTTCATCCTCGCCCCCCTCTCCACCGTGCTCTCCACCGCCATGTTGGCAAAGCAGGCCAAGCCAAAGTAGCTGCCCTTCCGGAAGTAGCTGTTGATGCAGGAGAGAGGGAGACAGACGAAGCCATGAGTCAAGAAAAGCAAAGATACTGCCAGATGGCTGTGCCTTTTTTTTTTTTTTGCCAGGCAACACTATGTGTTGTTCTGTCCTGCCAGGAGGGAGACATGGGGCTGCATCCTAATACTCACAGTCAGCCTCCTCCATTTAGTTGTTTGCATACACACACACACACACTTACATGAAGTCTGTGGTGACTCGGTGGGAGCCGCTGGCGATAGCTTTGAACTCCACACCCTCCAGGTCCATGTCTTTGGGCAGACACCACTCCAGCATGTTTCCTATCACACCCACACAAAAAAACAAACAATAAGAAAACAAACATGCAGGCAGACAAACACTGATACAGGAACAGACGGTAAATATATTATCACCATTTCATTTCATATTCATGATACAACAGTGACGCAGCCCGGCTGGATTCTTTGGACTTCATTTTGTGTCGGTTGAGCAGTGACGCTCGAGCAGCAGCTGAGCAAATATGGTCTGATAGGAGCAAGGAAAGAGAGTAGGTGACTCAGCCAGTGCGGTTTTCAACCTAATCATTAGCTACCTGTATCAGTCGGGAGAATTTCTGCAGAAACATAAATATATCGCCCACCAACTTAAGGCTGCAGGTCTGTATCACCCACTGAGACATAGGCCACCTGCACCTGAACACCAAAGGTGCTCTGTCACCCATCTGACAGCTGTTATTGACTTAAAGTATCAAGCTTAAAGTACCACACAGTGCTAAAGGTATTTGCTGTACAGACAGAGCATTATTAAACAGTCACTGCTAGCTGGGTTGCGGTGTAATATTTTTAGAAAATCAGGATGGTTTGCTTTGATCTGTGATGTATCATTTTGCTCTTCATGCTTGACTAAAGCCTCTAACAAATGATCCTAAAATCAATATTCTGTGTGAACTTTCTGTCAGCCTTATAAAGCATTATTACAGGTGCAATACTAAAGTTAGCCCTAATTCTACCTTAATGAATCCTCTACCTGTTCCAGTGCAGTTGGCCTATAGACTCTCTTTTTAAGACTCATTTTGTAGCTTCAAAAGTGGAACTACAGGGCTTTGGGGTGCTGACCACGTGGTCAGTTCAAATCTGGTTGTATACCTTTGTTGCATATGTTCCCCCCTCCTTTTTTCCACTCATTTTCTTCTCTTCTCTGTTAGCTCTACTTTCTAATTATAAAAAACACACCCACCAAATTATCAGAAATGGGGTTTACTATGTGTTATAAATTGGTAGATTATTGATATACAACATGCATTTGCACTAGAGGCCATGGTAACAGTACTAACCGTACAGATCAGGAATTGATTCATCTGATCCACCTGGAGTCTTATTTCTTTGCTTTCCTGCAAAGCCCCTATCAGACTGCGTGACATTGTGTTAGTGGTGGAATATTATATTATCAGTGACCCTTTCACTGAACAAATATTTAAAAAAAAAAAAAAAAAGCATCATTATCAGCAGTTCATCACCTTATTCTCCTGGTCTCCTTTCAATCTGACATTCTGCAAAAACTGAAGAAAAAAAAAACCCAGCTCCACCCTGTCAGGCTTCTCCTGTGTAGCATTCAAGACAGGTTTTTTTCTTTTAACATTTTGAAACATCAAATCCTCTGATTCTTAAATTGGCTACTATTTCACAGGGGCTTATCCTGTCTTCAAAATGCCCCTCATTAAAAATGTATGGGCCTTTTCTGCAGGAACCACCAGCTGATTGATTTCCATCATAAAACTCATCCTGACATTTGGAAATATCTGTTATGTAGGAAGGCTACAGGAGATGACATGGCTTTTAATCATATCTCCAAACTTATGAACAGGTCAGAAAAAGCCACACCTGTAGGAGAAGGGTCTGCAGACTTGATACAAACATGCGCTGATCATTCTGGGCGTCAGACAGAATGATCTGAATCCGTTGTATTAGACGAGGCAGGCTTCATCTGTTTCCCCCCTTTCCTGCCTATAAACATAATAATTTCCCTTTCTCTGTAAACATTTTGTATTTTATTTAATATAGCAATGCTAATTTCATGTTGCATATTTTATACCCCACCTGATCTGGTGTTGAATGTAACCACAAAAACCGACACAATCTGGTCCTTTTCCTCCCATTTCACCATCCTGTCTTCCAGCGGCACCTCCCTCGGTCCTGAATCCGACAGATGCTCCTCCTTGTCGGGACGCAGCCCTTCATCCGTGCCCGCCGGGTTGCTGGAGGTCATGGGCGGGGTGCTGCAGCTGTCTGAGCTGGAGACAGACCTGCTGGGAGTGGGACCCCCCGGACCGCTGCTCCACCCAAAGCCCGGCGCGGAGCATCCTGATGAGGCACGGGTGTTAGAGGGGCTCGACAGACGGTCCTTAGCGTGAGCTGCCGCCGGTGCTGCACCGCCGGGCTTCTCCGCTGACGGAACCTCCTCCCAATCCAGCAGAGGGGCACGGTCCGACCGCTCCACCATCCTGTCTGCGGTCCCGCCTCGTCAGTCTCACCGCGGATTGTAAATGATGTATCAGCCGACGTGCACCAGGTCCATCCGTGGATAATCACACATCAGAACAATTACCGCATTGTGAAGTTATTTCTAAACAGTTCAGAACGGTTGCATTTGGCATCAAATCAACGTTTTGCAGAGCAGCTTTCACATCTAGCTTTTAAAATCGTTCTAGTCTGAGGCGATCATAAATTTGATGCTGTTGAGAGAAGGCAACTCCTTCGTCTAATGTGAGTTGCATTCAAAACAAATCACCACCTACGATCACATTCCCTTCACTAAGAATAGCTGTGGAACATTTGATAACAAGAGTTAATTTCGGCTTCTTGAATGTACCCTGCACCACAGCGTCGGGATTAATCTTTTCTTCGCCAGCCGCACTTTCGATTAAAGATTTACGTTTTTCTAAAGCAGTGCATTTACGAATCATGTGTATAAGATCTCAAAGACGATTAATTTGTTGAATCTATTGTTGAAAATATTTTGAGTGTGTGCCAATAGTCACAATTAGTCTATTCCACAGTTAAACGTGCAATTTTGAATGTGTCGAAAGTTGCGAAACAAAATCCAAGCTAGAGTTGGTGACATCGTTCAGCGACACGTCAACTACACGGAAGAAGGTCTCAGTCCAACCTGCGGCTGTATTTATTGCTGATATAAGGAGCATAGTGTTGTTGAAATGGGTGAGAATTTTAAATGTTGGTCGACAAAATATGTATTTTTTCCTTTTGTGCCTGTAACCTACGTGCGTATGAATACTTATCCTGATAGATACACACATATCTCTGTCTGCCTCACTCAACGCGCAGAGCGACAGTTGCCAGTTCGCTAGCTAACGTTAGCTATTTACAGTGAATACCGTATTTTTTTCATCCATGGTGTTTTGGTGTGGACAGTTACTTAATGTATTTTTCAAGCAATTCAGCTTGGTTGCTCTTTATCTATATGTATATCTATATAATGGTATCAAGGGCGTAACTTAAAAAAAGCACCACAACTTGCGGTTTTCAGTTAATTCCATCATGCCATGGTTATTGTAGCTAAGCTAACCACGGCTAACTTGCTCAACCACCTGATACTGACTGAATGATTAGCCATTAGCCTTTGAGTAACCTTTATATTTAGGTTTTTTTTGTCATCATTCTTTCTGTTTATAAAAAGTCAAAATGATAAGTAATGCCCAAAGTGATGAGTTACATCTGATACATCTAGACTATTCAGTTCATAATTAAGATGGAACAAGGAAATGCTTGCTGCTTTAGTTGATAAATGATCCATCCACTAATCAAAATCTTAATTTCTCAGCACTAAAAATTTCTCCTGCGTGTCTTTCTCCAGGTGGTTTCTTCTCTAGTCTCTTCTCTGGCCTTTTTGGCACCAGGGAGATGAGGATTTTGATCCTTGGTTTGGACGGTGCAGGAAAAACTACCATTCTGTACCGGTTACAGGTTGGAGAGGTGGTCACCACAATCCCGAGTATGTACTGCTTTTCTCTGTTTCTTTATTTCTATACTTGTGTAGTGTTTATTCCTCATCACACACCATCTCTAGGTCTTTTAAAGCTTTTAAAGTTTAACAGATGCACTTTTTTTTTAAAACAGTGGTGTGAGAACAACCTATGTTTATACAGTAATTAGATTACATATGGCGTTGACCATTAAACCTGCAGGCAAATGCTGTGACAGGCTCGACAAACACGTGCAACCAGTCCAGTCGGCATTCCTCTTTGACACACAAGTGTTTTGACTGAAGAGAAGCAAAGCTGGTGGGAAGAAACAAGTTAACTGACTCTAATTTAACAAATTTAATTACAGCTAGTAAGAATGTACTGACATATTATTTTCATGTGATAGCCTCTTGTAAAGCAGGGTATTTTTTAGCATGATAACAGTCACATGGACCTGAAAACATATTCTGGTTGTCGAGGCAGGTTTCACAATCATTGCTTGTTTAATTGCGTGCCTTTAGTCATCTCTGAAAACATCCTGCATAATTTCTGTTTCTTCATACTTTTTAGCAATATTCTCCTTTTCTTTTTCTCCCTGAATATGTAGTTGATCAGTATGTTCACATTTACCATCTGGAGGGGTGTGGCCATGGCATCACAAACTTCACATGTAGACATGGAGTGCCACTGCTGTTTGTTGTCAGTGTTGCTCATTTTCAGATCTTTGTGGCCTACCACTGATTTATATATTAAAAAAAGGTGGAACTATAGATTTTAAGTTGTTTAATGAACCCTCACTCATCATTTAAAAAAAAAAAAAAAAGGAAAACAATATTGTGTATTTCTCATGACTAATGTGACTAGCCCGCAATTAGTTTCAGAGGGACAGGCTTCAGAGACTAAAATTCAGCATTATTCCTCTCCTGCTGTCTTCTGCAGATTTCATGGCCTGAGAATAGAAATCAAATTAAGGGAAAAAAGCTGTGTCTGCATGTGTTGCAGTGTTTATCATAATTGCAGCGCTCAGCAGAAGCATCACACCGTACATCCAGATACAGCAGTGGTGAGAATCAGGCTCATGTACTCTGCCCTCACTGCAATTGGGTTTCTCTCCACACAGCAATCGGCTTCAATGTTGAGACAGTCACATACAAGAACCTGAAGTTCCAGGTGTGGGATCTGGGAGGACAGACAAGTATCAGGTAGGTGTGGCAGAGTATAGCTGTGCTGTGAAGGTCCCAGGTGTCAATGAGTGGAAATGAAAGCATGTGGAGCAAGAACAGCTCTAAACAGCTTGATGCTCTGTCAGCACCTAGGAGACTTTTCCCAATTTTATGTTAATTTAAACTATTTTTACCTCACTCTTTAAATGTAGTAACATTATCTTCATGGTTATGTCTTTGCACTGTCTAACCGCCAATCAACTGCTCACTGATTAACCTTATCTTTTACCTTTCCTCCTCTGTCTAATTCACAGGCCCTACTGGCGGTGTTATTACTCAAACACAGATGCAGTCATCTACGTCGTTGACAGCAATGACCGCGACAGGATGGGCATCTCCAAGTCTGAGCTGGTGGCCATGTTGGAGGTAAGATGACCAGTTCTCAACTACAACCTAAGAACACTCGTGAGGATATTTCATTACAAGCTAGAACCATCATGATAGTGATATCCAAAACTTTGGTTTAGACTGAAATTTCTTAACTATTGGATAGATTTCCATTACATCAAATCTAGTCATTTCCTCTGCTGCCACCATGAGGTCACATTATCTCTTTGAACACTGGTACTTGACAAGGTACTGTGGTCGTCAGATCATATAAGTTGTTTATTAAGGCTCTGTTATATGGATATATGAGGCATACAACCACAACTGAATATCTGCCACTTTGTAGCATTTAAATATTTCACATCAAAAACAATTTGTCTGGATATATGTAGTTTTAATTCATCTTTTAAAAATGACAGTACATCATTTCAAGAGTTTAACTTTTTTTGATGTGTGGTGTGTTTTTTTTTGTTTTTTTTCCAGATTCAATTTTGAATTAAAACTTGTCAAGCCAAAAAAAATCTGGTTGCTTAATTTAAAAAAAATTCAAATTTATACTGCATTTTTGAAATTGCACTGTTGATCTAGGAATTTAAAAAGGAAAATTCAAGCCACATGAATTCAAAGTTTTTAGAGTAAAATGTTTAAAAGTTGTCAATTCAGTGGTATTTGAATTTTAACAAGTATTTAAGAGTGCTTAAATTTCAGCTATTTCATTGCTTATAAGATACAAATTATTACAGTGGTGTTTATTTTACTTTCATGACACTGATATTTGGAGCTGCCACTTGGCAAGTCTCTGACTACTAGCTGGCTTTTTGAAAATTAAATCAAAACTTCTATTCTCATGATGTAATTTTGTGACTGTACATCTTATACAGGAGGAGGAGCTGAAGAAAGCGATCCTGGTGGTATTTGCAAACAAACAGGACATGGATCAGGCAATGACACCCACTGAGGTGGCGAACTCTTTAGGCCTTCCTGCCCTCAAAGACAGAAAATGGCAGATCTTCAAGACCTCAGCCACAAAGGGCACAGGCCTGGACGAGGCAATGGAATGGTAGGCTTCACCATACGTATGTGCTTTATCAAGAAGTAACAGTAAATTCATTTGTAATGGGTCTGAGGTAGGAATGGCACAGTATGATTGATTTCATAACAAGTTAATTCCACATTCTCTTCACTGTTAGTTCATACACACATTGCACAGCATGTTATCTGTTCCGTGTGATGGCCGAGACTGAATTATATTTGCTCTCTGTCCTTCAAGGTTGGTGGATTCCCTGAAGAGTCGGCAGTAAAGGCTCACCCACCCACTCTGTATATACTCCTGACCCTTGACCCTTCTGTATGAAGCCTTGTGACTGACCCCCTCCCCATGTCCCACTTTCCTTTGGACCAGTGCTTGCACTCCTGCCCTCCTTTCCCATACCCACCTGAAGCCTTGGCCAAGCCCTCCCAATGCCTTTCAAGCCTGGAACTAAAGAGCGAGGGCTGCAGTAACGTCTGGACACACACTACACCCAACTGAAGGTTTTAGAGAGCTGTAGGACTGCAGGGATGGATGGGCAACAGTTAAACTGCAGTATTTGCATTTTTATATGTTTTGGAAATGCATCCAAGTGTCAGTTAATTAACACCTGTGAACATGTCAATTACTGCTAATTTTATGAATCCATTTGTAATAGTGTCAACATTAAAATGTTATCATGGCGTAAGAGTAATCAATAATGAGGCTCTGTGAAAAGCATTTCTGAAAGCAGGCTGGTCGCTGCATCAGTTAGCTGCAGCTAATGATTTCCAAGAGGGAAATTCTGAATAATCTGCATGTCCCAGAGAACTTGGATTAGTACTTGATGGGCACTAGCAAAAAAACATGCCATGAAGATCCAGCAGGAGGCAGCAATTTCTCCCATTAAAGCACAAAGATCAGAGGTCTGTTCCTAACCTCAGCAATCAGTCCAGGACACATCACTGAGAAGCAGCTGCTGGGTTTTAGTTTGCTGGACAGCATTGAATTCCATGTCCATGTTAAGTGCAGCAAATCCAAGTTTATTTACAAAGAGATGTTATTTAAACTGCTGACCTGTATGACATGTTCTGATTTACTTTTGGAAAGTAAAATTAATTTGGCTTCACACTGATTGAAGAAAGATTTCTCTACATCTACTACATGTCCTCTAGCCAAGTGTTACTGCAGCCTGGGCTGTTGTTGTACTATAGTCAGGCAGATGCAATGACATGGATTTCTACTTTTTCTTCCTGTTCAATTGTGTTCCCAAATTTTTAAAATATATTGTGGTGGTTAAAGCCTTTTTCCATTGAAATCCTTGAGTGCAGCTTTGGCATATTAGTCATTTAATTACTGAACACTAACTGTATGCTCAAAGTTTTATGGAGGCATAATTTATATCTGCTTGTACAGTGACATTTATTCTCAGTAAAGATTGCTATCAGTGATTGTACCATTACTGTGTTAAAACTCCTTGATTCTAAAATTAGAATAGAGCACAAATACCACAACAAATTATCAGTAAAAATGTTGGATATTTTTTAATTACAAAACATACATTATAAATGTGAGCACAGTTCTACACTCACTGGTCACAACAGGAAAATAAAAAGTAGATTTCAGCTTTGATCTGCAATTCATATGAAGCAATTTCATTAGTGATACAGAGACATCCTGTCATTTCTAATTCTTTTACACACACACACAAGGAGGTTGGATGTCTTTTACAACCTTGCTTGTTCTTCACATATTCAGCAAGAAACATCTGTCTTTCTTGGTCCAATCCAATGTTTTCTTTGTCAACTGACATTAATTACAATAGTGAAAGTCATTATGTAACATCTTGAGGTGAGACTTACAGAGTCTGCAGCCCGTTAGCCCATAAGTGTCTGAGGGTGAACAGTCAACGCCTGCCTGCTCACCTGGCCAGCGTTGATCCCCACCAAGTGTCCTTGATAAAGAGATGCAGCCACCCACATGGCTCACTGCACCATGGCCAGGTCTTTGAGTGCATGGCTGCGATGCTTCTTGGCTTTATATCCGGGCCGTAGGAACTCAATCTTCCTCTTCTTGGCTTCGATTTTGTTCTTGTGTTTCTTGAGTTTCTTCTTGGCAGCGATATCTGGGTTAGCTACCGCCTGGAGAAGAGGAGGACAAATGTAAGGTGGCTGCCAAGGATAATGTTGTGCCCATTCATTGTGTTTTGCCTACATCATACCTGCATGGCCCTGTGTCGTTTACGTGCTGCTCGCCTCTGTGAGAATTCCTTCTGGACAGCGGAGAAGGCCAATGAGAACTTCTCTAGCCCCACTTGTCTCTTCAGCAGCTCGATCAGCTCCTGCGCCAGGTTCTTCAGTGTGGGGTCTGAGTAGAGACAGCGATGGAGTAAAGTTTGAGGATGATTTCATTTTTCAGCCATTTTCTCATGTGACAAGCTGGACCCTGGACAAAGAGTGTATGTGTGTGAGGATTTTTAGTTTTTTTTTGAAGATGTGGGAGCTGATACCTTGGTCTGCATAGGTGCTGTCCAGCTCTCTGTACAGAGGAGTGATGATGGTGGTCAGATAGGGGCCAAGCCTTTCCTTCCCCAGGTCCATGGCTATTGCTCCCAGGAACTTAAACACACAAGTTCTCTGTTGGAGAAAGTGGAGGGAGATAAAATAAAATTACAGTTCAGACACTGAAAGACTGACCATTTTAAATGTTGATACATTTTCTTTATATTCTAAAGAAAACATTATCCATTACCATTTCATATCCTACATTTCCCCTTAAAAACAAGTGAAGCACATAAGCAAATAATTAGATACATTTCTACATTAGCAACATCTTGTTTATTATATCACCTCTTGACTACCATAACTGTCTGTATAAGGACATCAGCCATCAGCTAGATTAGATCAGCAAGATTTCTCACTGGCATCAAGATTAGAGACCACATTTCCCCTGTACTGACCTCACTTCACTCATTACCAGTGAAATGCAGAAATGATTTAAATTTTCTTGTACTTGTTTTTAAAGCACTGCATGGATCAGCACCAGCTTGCTTCTCAAATCTCCACAGTCCATATTCTACTTCCAGACCTTACTTACATCCCCAGTTAAAATGTGACCAAACATTTACCATCACTATTTACCTATTTGTTTTTGTTGTCATTATTTCATTTCTCTATGAAGCACTTTGTTCAGCATCTGTTTTATTTAATTGACATGTTCAACACCAAGCAGGGAAATAAATGCAGAGTGCATCAGGTGATGTTACAGGTGCCACACAGCACACTTGTTACATCTCTGACCACACCCACCAGAGACACAGGCTGTGGTCTTTAAGGTGTCAATACTGTTATGTTTATGTTATAAATGATGGACATGAAAATATACATGACTTCAGTGTCTTCCATGGTAGTTTACATTTATCACATCTACTAGAAAATGTTTGCATAAAATTATTTAAATATGCATTTTCAATGAGCTGAACCATCCTGACACCCTGCCCTGTCAAATTAAACTAATTAAGAGATTTATTTTTCTGCTGTCATGCACTGAGCTGTTTTTTAAAAGTCTAAAATATAAATAGTCAATGCTTTTAAGTACAGTAAAGACCACAGTACAACATACTAAATTAAATTCACTGGGCCAACACACAATACAACCATGCAAGGCTACAGATAGAGTAGATGTATTTATACTCAGCTCTTAAAGGCTGCAGTAATAAGATGGGAGTCCAAATGTCAGATAATGTTCTATTGTTAAGTTTATACCTAGTAACTGAATAACAGGATACTTAGCTATCATCAACCAGAGAACAGGACACGTGACCCCTAGTTTCTATGGTTACCTTTAGGGGAACTTTGGGAGTGTGCGCTGCCTCTCTCTTGGCCATCAGAGACAGCTTGTTCATCAACCACAGAAGGGAGGGAGGTCTATCATCCTTGTCATCTTCCTCCTCCTCCTCCTCCTCTTCTTCCTTCTCTTCCTCTCCATGTCCCTCCTCTTCATCTCCATTCTCCCTCTGCTCCTCCTCTGTCACCACATCCTGAGGGGGAGTGACATCAGACTCGGGGGAAATGAGGTAGATCACCTTGCCGACGAACAGCAGGTTCTTGATCACCTGGGGACGGAGCATAACATGTTCTTCACTCAATCTAATCTGTGAAATTTGTTGAAATATGTTTGAGACACAGTATGATGGGTGTGTTTTGGTGGAGTCTATGCACCTGCTCTCCTGATGCTGTGTCCAGGAACTTGGATTGCAGCTGATTGCAGAACGATAACGCCAACTCTCTCATCTAGAGGTCAGAGAAGGAGGGAAACAAGAAGAAAAATGTATTCAAACAATAAGAATAAGATGCAGAAAGTGCAAAAGAGTGGTCCTTTGCCTCACCTTCTTGTCCAGGTTGCTGGTGATGAAGGCAGTGGCTACTGACTGGGATGAAGTGTCTCCATCCTCTCCTCTCCAAACATTGAGCAGCTGTTCTGCTTGGTGGGCTGCAAACAGCTGGCCAAAGAGTTGCGAGGCAGTCAGCCACACCCAGCAATGAGGGTACCGCAGGTGGGCTTCAATGTGACCTGCAGGTGTATTGGAAGAAAACTGACTCAGTGTATGTGGAATTTGGCTGCATATGTAAGAGAAGAGCAGTTGTGTGTGTTGGGCCTTTACCCCAGATACGAAAGAGTGTGTCGTCATGCTTGCTGAGCTCCAGCAGGCCACAGTGCTTGCTGAGTTTGGTGATGAGAGTCAAATAACTGAACAACAGCCTGTCTGCTCCTTTCTCATCCTGCTCCTCTTCAATCTGAAAGACAGAGTCACAGAGATGCTTTCTATTCCTCATGTTTCAAAACCTGTGGCCAGAGATGGTGTGAATGTGTTGACATTTACATCTTCATAGTTGTCGGGGTTGATCTCTCTCTCCAGCAGAGGCAGCAGGTCGTCCAGTCGTCGGGCAAAATTCTCCTCCTCCACTTCCACGAACAGACCACAAATCTGGGCACCAAGACGGCGAAGGCTGGCCTAGGAAGGAGGGAAAAGTCAGAGATCTTACTGAGAATTATATTAAGTGGAAGTTCCAAAAAAGCTGCTGATTTAATTCACTTTTGTCAAACAAAAAATTTCCTAGACGTTTTACATGCATTTGCATTGTATGTGTTACCTTTTCTGCATTGAGCCAGGTGTTGACGAAGGCGTACAAGGTGTTCTGGTGATTTAAGTCCAGCTGCGTCAGCAGGGCCTTGATAGCCATGGCGGCCATTTTTTTACAGTGTGCCGAGTCGTCGTTGACCACGACCAGGGCCAGCGGGGCAAAGAACAGACCGCTGTGCTTTAACAGCAGGTTCTGAACAAACAAAAACATAATGCAGTTTTGTTGAGATCATATGTGAAGTCAAAAGTCATCATTGGTAAAATACTATATGTTGGTTCTTATGTTAAAGCTACTGATGTGAATTACGCCCAAAGTAAGAGTAGATTATGGACATATGGATGATATGTGTGTGTTTCCATATATGTAGGTGAAAACACCTGACAATATAATGCAGTCCAGTTGAGGTGAATTTACTCACCTGAGGGAAAGTCTGGAAGATGTATGCCAGCATCTCCAGCACAGACTCTCTGCCTGTGTCATGCTCATAGTGCAGCTGCGCCACCACAAAGTCCAGGTGCCCTCTCAGCTTCCTCCCCAGTGGGTAGTCCAGCAGGTACTTCAGATAGATCTGCACAACACAAATACTGTTTACTTTCTGCCTGAACTGAAGACTAGAGTCTCTTTATTAGACATTACGCAGCAGAGTGGAGAAATGAAGCTGTTGTGTGTTTTAGTACCTGTCGACAGTGTATTCTGATCATAGCGTTGCTGCCGGTGACCGACAGCTTGGCAACTTTCTTCATCACCTCCTCCATCTCTGGAACTACAAGTTTCCTAGACAGAATTGCCTGAGGGAGACAGATAGACACAAAAATATATTTAAAAAAAATTAAACAATTTGTCTTTTACAATTTTGATCTTCTGATTTGTCCTGTACATAAAGTTTACAGCCCTAAAAACACTTGGTTACCTTCAGCAGGCCGAAGGCAGTGGCTTGGCGTGACTGATCGTAGATGTCCTCCTCAGCATATCCCAACAACACCTGCAGCTGCGTCTCAGAGATGTTGTTGCTTTTGACGTTCTTTACCAGTATGGTGATGGCCTGCGAGACAAACAAAGACAGGAAGGAGACAACATTATAAATCAATGCATTTTTATCTTCATTTTTTTGTTTTTGAGGTTTTACCAATCCTGGGGGCCCTGATGAAACAAAACAACAATAAAACTATTTGTTGTGTTTTGTTTGCATACATACATACATACATACATACACACATTCATATACACACACACACACACACACACACACACACACATATATATATTCCTTGTGTTACCTTGAAGCAGTTCTGAACCAGGTGGTAGTTCTCCCCGCGGGCGGCTCCGGCCTTGGAGTAATCCTTCAGCAGAACAAAGAGTTGCTTGGTCAGCTGGTCGGCGTTCTGCTCCACTGCTGGGAGAGGGAACTTGAACAGCCAGGTGAATGCCACCAGAGCCTCTGTGATCACCTGAGAGGAAGGAGACAGAAGAAGAGGGCAAGTTATTATATCCGTCATCTAATTTGAGAGACCAGAATTTGTTTGATCAACTAATGCTCATAGTTGGGGTGATATGTAAACATCAAATGCTCGTACCTTGACGTGCATTGAGTCGAGGCAGTCGAGCAGCAGCCTTACGAAAGGGTCCAGCATCTCTAGAGCTGAGGCCTCAGATGATGTCACTTTGGATTTCTTCAGACTCAGGTGGAGCAGCTGAGGAACAGATGGATTCATATGATGACAAACACTTGTGCTTCTGTTTAATTCTTTTAGACTCACAAAACAATCACAAGGCAATCCTTCCTTCTCCTGTAATGCACAATATTTAGGATAAGACAATGCAGAAAATGTTACGCATATTGTTAGAGAAGTACAAAGAATGCTTTTTCTGTGATATGATACGTTCACATTAGTGAACTATGTGGAACATTATGCTTCTGTTACTATATCAGGACAAAAAAAACTTCAGAGGAAAGTAGTATTAGAAACAGTACATTGCAACAAACTGATGCTAATACAAACATCGTATAAGATGACTGAAGACAAGTTTGAGTGATGTGTACCTTGAGGCCAGCGTCCACCAGGATGTGCATGTTGGTTCGGCAGCTGACGGGAGCTTTCTGACCCCCTCTCTTCGGGGTAGGAGGCAGGAGCAGGCAGCTGGGAGGGGGCAGCCTGGGGTCAGGGGGAGGCCGTGCCGACGCTTTCTCTCTAGAATTACAAACAGATACAGTGTCATAAATATTGAATGCAAATAAGCATTAAAGTGATTTACTATACTTCAGTCTGAACTGAACTGTGTGTGTGTGTGTGTGTGTGTGTGTGTGTGTGTGTGTGTGTGTGTGTGTGTGTGTGTGTGTACCGGTCTCGCTTGGTGAGCAGCGGCAAACTCTGGCTGACCAGGCCATGGCTCAGCAGCAAAATATCCTGAGGAGTCATGCCCCCGTTGACAAGCAGACCCAGGACCAGTCGCCGCAGCACGGCACCCACTCGGTTACACACCTTCAGACTGGATGAAGTCTCCAGTATCTGACGGGATGATAATACTTGGTTTTTCAACATAATTTTGTTCATGGATAAAATGGAATTTCTCTGTGCTCCTTAGACAAGACAAAACATGCACTTGAAGACCCATTTATGCAATCACTGCATTGAACACATGCAGAAACCTATTCAAATTAAATCACTCCCTCACCTCCTTCAGTGGCAGTATGAGCTTGGTGATGCTCTCCCTGCTGCAGAACTGGGCCAGCAGCTCGTAGGAATCCATGCTCTTGCTGTGTCGAGCCTCCATCAGCTTGGAGACAATCCCCTTCACCTCCTTCTCCTCAGCCACGGCCCCGAACAGCTCATTGTTGAAGATCTGACCAATATTGAACAGAGAAGAGGGATAATAAAGGATTAAGATCAATATAAATTAATCTACCTGTGACACATGTTAATCAGGGGTTTTAATGGCTAATCCATCCTCAACATCTGACAAATGGGAGTCAACATAGTAATATGGAGTGAAGCTCTTACATCGATGAGCATGTTCATGCACAGGTCCAGGTCACCACTCTTTAGGGTTGGCCTGAGGACAGACAGCAGCTGGTACACTGTAAATGTTAGCACATGGACCTGGATGGGGGAGGGGCAGAAACAGTTCAGAGACAATACAAACATGTCTCTTCACAAAAAGGGTGATGACCCACCATCTACAAAAATCCACCTTCTATTAAAGTGTATGCACTGAGATATTATTTTGTTAAATGACAATACTGCACGTAAAGCTGTCGTTCCATACATCTGTATGTTCGACCAGACACAGACGGGTTTGTGTGTGTTCTTCTTTGCTGTTTACTATATCTGTGTGTGCGCGTGTGTCCTCTTGCCTGGTAGCCCTTGACCAGGACGCTCTGCATCTCTTTGAGCAGGTACCGCAGGTATCTGCACCCCAGTGTCTCAATGATCTTCACCAGCGTTCCTCTTGCTACGTCACGTATCTCCTGGAAACGGTTCCTCAGCAGCACACACACCTTGATCAGTATCCTGGATAACATCCACACACGCACACACAAATATTTAACGGTGGAGAAAATCATACGGAATATCATATAGCATATACATCATCAATGAAATGTCATATTCTTATCCTAACCATATTACAAAATCTTAATTGTCCCCTAATCTGAGGATGCCACACATGATTCATGTGTATTTGGATCCTGGATGACAGCAAAAATGTTTTACTTCTGATCTAGAGATTTTTCTTTCTCCATATGTTTAAAGACATTCACCAGCAACACACTCAAACACATGCAAGTGCACATAGCAGCATACCCAGGCAGGTTGGCCTCCATGATGTGTGGAGGCAGAGTCTGCATCAGTTTAACCATGGCAAAGGCTATTGGTACCCTCGCCACCTCCTCATCCTTCACATCCTTTGACTTCACCGCCTTGTGCTCCTCGTCACGCTTCACCTAAAAGACACACACAGAAATACTTTCACTATTCCACTGCTGTTTAGGGTTTTTACAATAGATGTCATGTGTCACTTGTGTGTGCAGTGTTGTACCTTTGCTGTGAGACACTTGTGTAAGCGTGGAAGCACGCTGTCTTTAACAGTCTGGTGGATGGCGCTGATCAGAGACTCCAGCTCCTCTTTGCTCTGTGGCAGCCCGCTGGCCGCCACAACAGGTTTAGGAGCCACTGGTCGCTTGACTTTAGTAGTGGCCACTTCCTCTGAGACACCATCCTTTTCTCCATCATTGTTGTCCGTTTCCATGGGAACATCAGATGGAGCAGTCTTTTTTTCAATCTCCATTGCCTCCTCATCATCGCTTGCATCTGATTCGTCAGCTGCACCTTCATCCCCGTCATCTGCATTGACTGTGACGCTCCCAGCTTGTCAAAAATGTGTTGTTTTATTTATCAAGTTTTATACAGAGAACAAATATGAGTGGACACAGAACAGTTCTAATTAGTCATTCACCTTCTCTGGCCTTAGCTGCCTCCATTTCTCTGCTGAGGGTGTGGTGGTCAAAATGGAAAGCATCCAGGACTGTGACTAGCAAACTGGATTTAGGGAGGGAGGAGAAAAGAAGAGGAAACACTTTTATGAAACGCTTTAAGTATCATGAATTAAAATGGAAGGACCGAAGGGCATTAAAAAGGTAAAAAGACAAGAATATAAAAAGCAATCCAATGGTCAAAAAAACGATTTAAAAGCACACAAGCTTGAGGAGAGCCCTACCTGACAGCCAGTTTCTGCTCAGCCTGCGCAGTCTGCAGGATGTGGACGAAGTGTTTCAGGTAGTAGAGGTACTTGGACCAGGTCAGCCGTCGACACACTGCACCCACCACCTCCACCGATGCTGACGTCATATTCTCATGCTGCAGCATGGGAGAAGAAGCATTTTTAGTTTCCATGCACAGGTTTGAAAAAGTTCTCTCTCAAAATCGAATTTCATTACGTTGCATTTGAAAATGAAATTGTATCCTTTATGAAAGGTTGAGTGTAGATAAGTCACCTTGAGCATCTTTTCATCTAGCAGGGCCGTCATGGCGTACGGCATTATGTAATTCTGCAGGGAACGAGACGTCATGACCACCGTGCCATCGGTCAGCTGCTTTGCCAACTTCCTCAGTGCGCGACCACGACGGTGGATCTAAACAGAGGAATGTGTTAGTCTTTGTGGTCCTACCTGTACAACAGTCAGATAACAGGGGAAATAAGTAAGAGGAGTGAGTTTTTATGGGTTCTTTCTCACCTGAATGTGCTTCATGTGCTCAAAGAAGTCAGACTCGGGATCGTTGTAGTCTGTGAGCTGCACCAGGTCTCTGAACTCTTTTCTGGAGGGAAAGATCTTCACCAGGCAGGCGAGCACAGTGGTGTAATCATGCTGCACACTCTGGTAGAGTGAAGGGGGTTAGTAGAGGAAGAGACCACATTTTAAACATACATCTTCATAAGTGTGTATAGTGGTTTCTTATTTGATATAGCTAGTGTGTTCAGAAAATAGGAGGAAGTGTGTGTGTGTACCTCTGTCTTGCTGCGAAGCCCCTTGTGTACAGCATCCAAGATGGTGTGTTGCACAATGTCCTTGTAGATCTGTTCTCCAGGTCCGACCGCTGCCAGCTGGACAATCACTGCAGACAGACACAAGGTGGCGTTGTCTGCCAGCGACATGTCACCAATCTGCACCAAAGGAGGGACAATTAATGAAAATCTTCTTATGTTACAGCTCTTAGATTAGACAGTATTTCTGTATCATATCTGCTGACCTCAAAGGTGTGGAAACAGTTGTGTATGATGGTGGTGATGTAGTCCAGGTCCAGAGTCTGCATGTCTTTGACCCGCCTGGTAGCCTCTTGGAAAGCCGTCAGACGCACATCAAAGTAGATCTCATCCAAGTGTCGACTGTCGAATGCGTTGAGCTGGAGAGGACAAGCAGGAAACAGTATGGTTGCCATTACTGACTGTAGTAATGTGGAGCAGGTGAATCTGACCACAGAGATTAAAGTGTAAATAATAAAACATCATGTAAGTGTAATAGATGATCTTACCTTTGCTGCCAAATCAGTGATATATGCGAGTGAAGGCTCCAGATCTGACAGAGTCTGAAATCAGAGCAGCAGACAGATTAAGAGTAAGGAAGGTTAATTTAAAGATTCTCTTAGTTTTATTGAGAGGAATCATTATTTAGAACTACAACCACAAATAAATGCCAAATGCAAATCTTCTCTCTATCATTCTAGTCAAGTCTGGGCTTGATATCAATAGCATAGACATACATCTGCACCAATTCAGTCATCCTCTACTAGTAATATTCAGCATATACAAAAATTTTGTAACATCAGGCCAGTTCAATAATTCTAAACCTTTTTGGCTTGTGACCCATTTAAATGACTCAATTTTTGACCCCTCATCACAGCTTAAAGAGGGATTAGTGTTAAAAAAAAAAAAAAAAAAAAAAAAAAAAAAAAAAAAGGTCAAAAATGGAGAGGAAACATCTACAGAGGATCCATATCACTCTACTTTACTATATATAAATGCATAGGCTACATATATGCATAAATACTTAGAGGACATACCAGAAGTGAGATTCAAACAGTTGAATGCAATATGTAATGGTGATACCAACAATCTTGAATCTCAATTACTGTGTTCGTGTAATCACAATATTTTGTTTTCTGTCGGACCTGGAAGACGCTGGTGAGGGCCTGCCGGGGCAGCTTGTTGTGGATGATGGAGAAGAGTTTGCTGAGAGGGCGCAGGAATGCAGACGGCTGCACACACTGCCGCAGCAGGTTTTGTATGGTGGCCAGGATGTCAATTTCTGTCTCCTGAAACAAACAAACTGAGCTAAATAACTGGTAGCATGAATACATACAATCTGTTATAAGAACTTGTAATTTGGCAAATTTTCCCTTGAATTGAATACAGACCCTAACATTAAACATCCATATCTTTAAGCTTTAATTCATAGAGATAGTCAGAGATGGTACACACAACCTTGGAGGCTCAGTTCAGGCAGAAAGCTCTTAATTTTACATTAAAACTTAACTATGAAATCAGTCTCATTGGAGCTGTCATAGAGCACACAATAATTTGTTAGTCTTACTTGAGGGTTGTTGCCTTTCTGGAGGTAGGGTAGCAACAGGCTGATGAGCACTGAGCTCTGCTCCTTGTCGCTCACAAATCGACTGACCCTGGCCGACAGAAGGCGACAAATAAAAAAATAAAAAAAGTTTAATGAGACGAAGCAAACTGCAAACACCTGATGTTTCAAAGAGAGAACATCTTGGATATAATAAAGCAGGGAAAATAAATGAATGAATGTGATCTGTACTGTATTTCCTCAAATCTAACCAGTCAGTTCACAGTGAACTCACTTGGAGAGGATGTTGAGTTCCTTTGCCACCTGCGCTCTGAACTTCTTCTTCTTGAGCCTGTCAGTGTTGCGTACGACTCCGCTCAGGTAGTGCAGCAGAGTGGAGATGTGGGGAAGCAGCAGCCTGGAGCCCTGAGTTAATGAATCTAGAAAAGCACAACAACACAAATATCTAACAGTGGCCGGCATCGGATTAAGAAGAGATATACAATTAGGATAAAACAGGGAAAACTACATTCAGATTGTATTTTGAGGAAAACAATCTGCTAACCTGCAGTGACAAGAGCGCCCTCCCCAGGCTGCGGGAAAACACTGCTGTTGACGCTCAACCCTGTCTCTGTCTCTGAGGCAACAAAGTCTTCTGTCGTTGCTAGAGACTCCGCTATGTCCATTACCATAGCGATGGTCACTGGGGAAGCCTTCTTTGCAGATAGGAGGGCAAAGACATTTAGGAGGACATCACACTCTGAATGGTCTGGTCTGTGTTTGGCCAGAAGGGGGAAGTACCTGAGACAAAGAATATACATCTTTATTGAACTCACTCTGGATGAAAGACTCTATATGCTGGTTAATGTGATGAAAGGATGAGGAACAGATGGTATTATGGGAAGAAGCCACAGACTGACCTGGCATTTTTGCACCACACATGAATGAGTTTCAGCAGAGGTGTCGGGGAGTAGGGGCTCTCTGTGGGGAGACGACACACCTGCACACACAAAAAAAGAAAAAAAAAAAAAAGAAAAAAAAAGAAGAAACTTAAACTTGTAGGTGAACCAGAACTCTCTGGAGAAAGACAACTAACACAGTAGAACCTCAGAAAAAAAAACAGGAACAGAAGTTGTTTGCATTATGTACCTGAGGCCAAACTACAGCCTGGAAGACAGCATCCAGCTCGTCTGGGCTGAAGCTGTAGGAGTCAAAGCCGTCAAAAAAGTCCTGAATCCTCAGGATGCCGAGTCGCCTTAGGTTCTTCAGAGGACTGATGCAACCTGCCCTCAGCTACAAACAAAAAAGACAGAATACAGCACTGAGAAGCACTCAGAGGATTTTTTTTTTAGATATGTTCCCTTTTAAGTGACTTATAAAGCACAGTTGTTGATTCCCTGAAGAAACGATCTCCTTACACTGTAAGTAAGAATACTTAAAATGACACAGCAACTTCATCTGAACAGCTTCAACCATCTGAATTTGGTATTTTTAGGATGCTCTCAAGTCATCTTGCTGACTGTAATTTATACAGTATAAGAAAGAATTCAGGAAACAAACACTGAAATCACAATCAATCCTCATTCTGGTTACCTGGTCCCTGCTGTCCAGGACACTGGACACAGAGGCGGTGACACACAGCAGGATCTGCAGCACTTTAGGCAGGTAGATGTGGATGAGATGCCCCAGCTTCTGGATCACCACATTGATGATGTTCAGCAGGCCGTGCTGACGGCCCAGTGGCAGGATAGCGCCCACGTCTGTCTCAGCAACTGCCCTCTCCACTGCTGCCAGACAGGAACCTGAGGACACGGCACACGAAAAGATCAACGAAGGAACTTCTAATGTTTAAATGCTGTTTTTTCATGTCTGAGTCTCAGGAAATTGTTTGGTTCAAGAGAGACTTGTTTTCTTGTGTAGCTCCTGTGCACTGAGCTGCAAACAGTATGATACACAATTGATACTTCCTGTAGACTGCTGCCAGTGGCTGGAAGAAACAATTTATATAACGCCTATAAAATGTATTTATAGGTTCATAAAATAGCAAAAATAAAGAATGTGCCCCTCATGTCACAGGTTACCAGAGCACAAGTGAATGTTTTTTAAATGCTTATTTTGCTTTACCAGCTTAAACCCCAAATAATACATTTTTTATTATGTATAATCGAGCACCTTTGAAATGTTAACTGCCAAATATTAGAGTTTTTTTTTAGACTACATTACATTTATAGATTAATAATGAAAAAAACATGTTAATTATCCTTTTCTGTGGATTCGATACACAAGTCAAACAGAGCTCAGAAAGAAATACAAACTCAGACACACTTTTAGTTGTAAACAGAGAATTTTCAGAGAACACAGAATCTTAATGAGACAACCACATGAAAAACAAACTTCATTTATGATGATTGGGGTTGAAACTCAACTAAAAATCTAAACTGCAGTAGAGAATCCATTTTTCTTTCTAAAAGGTAGGGCGTTTCCTGTAGCTTCTTATAATGTGTTTTTGTGTGGTGGAAAATGTTTTGTGACTGAGGAAATCTTTTATTTTCTACCTTGGCTGTGATGGCAGACGGGCTCCAGCAGCAAGTCGATGAACATTCCTAGCTCCTCAGCCTGGCAACCTGCCAGGAAACGCAGAATGATGGAGGACCGGGACACGGAGGCGGCTTTCCCCTGAAACTTACTGCCTGCTTTACTGCGCAGACGCCCAAACAGGATCCTGTAACATGAACAGCAAAAACAAGCTGGTGAGAGAATATCAAACTATAGATACTTGTGATAAAGCTGCCCCACATTATAATCAGAAAAAGGAAAATAATAAAAATGTCCTCTTGTATTTTTGTGCAAAATAGTTTGTCAGTGTAATTGAGAATGAGGTAGTATATAACGTGAGCACTGTTGAGACCACCTTGGCCCATTTCTGAAGCTTTCTAAAGTGGTAGAAAATGTTGGCAACAAGCAGCAGCAGCAGAGGGAAAAGACTGATTCCTTGTAAACGACAGAATGAATGAAATAGAACCAATATTTATATTAAAAAAAAAGATAAACAATTCAAGTGTGGGAGCCAGACTGGCTGGGGACAGAGTGTGTGTAAAAGCACACTCCTCTTTTGTAAACACTTCTACCTGCTTTCTAGCAAATAAAAATGATGAAATTGAACTATCAACTGTCTTTGTGTGTTTTTGGGCTAATATGTAAGCTATGGGTGTTGTTTTGTAGTTCAATAAATGACTCCCAAAATGAGCAAAGTGATCATTTGCAAGTTCAAGGAATAGTTGGACACTCTCATGTCTGTCATATATGCTAAATATGAAGCTACAGCCAGGGGACTAGAAACAGCCTGACACTGTCCACAGGTACAAAGAAATCGTTTAATGACACGTGATATCAATCTTCTCATCTAACTTTTGGAAGAGAGTGAATAAGCATTTTAAACATACTTTGCAACACACATACAGGTACAGTACCTCATAAGCACTGGGATCAGTCTGCCTCTGTGTGAAGCATCAACCACTCCCGTCTCCTCAGAAATGTTGAAATGGACAATCTCCTCTTTGAAGTTTTTGTCTTCCAGTAGCCTCTCAAGATTCTCCCTGAACAAACACACACACACAAAAAGAGGTTAAAACATCAGGACACAGAGCAGCATCACTGGGGCTTGCATCGGTTGCTTATAGTGGGTTCAACATTTTGTTCAAAGACTTACTAGCAGAGCACACACTCAAACTTAGGTTAAAGAAATTCCCATTTGTCAATAATAAAGTCTCATAACAATTTTATATGTGATTAATAAACAAAACAATAAGAAGCACTCTCCAGAAACCAGGTCAGTGTAACAGCTTGATGCTGAACAAAGAACCACACATACAGACATCTGTAATGTAAAACTTCCCCGGATCCACACATCTGTCTGCAGGTAGGCTGGAAGTGCGGTAAGTGGATAACTTGCTAACAGCTAGTGGAGGGTATAATGTCAGGCAGAGTCAGCACTGAAGTGGAGGTTAACATTCCTCCGTCTGTAACCATAGAGGGTTGGTGACGAGAGCCATAACTTTTCAAAGAAGCTCACAATGATCCCATTGAGGAAGAGGGACAAACTGGGAGACTGTTGGACAGAAATGTTACTGTACATTCGTTTTCCTGTTTGCCATCTCATAATGTGATGAAGGTAGTTATCTCACTTGTATGGTACTATGTTGGGGTCTTTGTATGCAAGAATACATTCCAGCGCCACTCGCTGAATCTGCTGGTCCTGATGGCAGAGCAACTGAAAACAGACAGAGAGAAATACATCACACTGGTGGTTTGATGCCTGAGGAGCTACTCAACCTACTACTACTACTACTAACTGAAAAAGTCCAAATCGACCCAAACTCCCCATTCCTTGTTATGAAAACCGAAAAAAAACAAAAAACATTCAAGAGAAAATACACTGTCATGTTCCAGCAATAAGCAGCTTTTAATTGGTTTGGTTTAACGCCAACTGCAGATGCATTAGAAGTATTAGTATTACCTGGTTATAGAGCTCACTGAGACTGCCCTCCAGGTAGAGAGCACGAGGGTTGGTGAACTTGGCAAAAACTTTCAGATGTGCAATCAGCTGTCTATGGGAGGAAAAAGAAATCCCATAAAACTTAACACAACCAACAATTGCCATAATAGAGAGCACAATCCTGTTAAAATGTAACACCAATACAGGTACAATGGTCATTACATGTTGAAGGTTTTATTGTGACTAGATCATCAGTCAAATTATTCTGATGGTTTAGGTTTATCTTTGTAAGAAAAGAGTCAGATGGTTCAGTTTATAAGTTGCTTTCAGTCCATTCATTCTCTGATCCTTGAAAATCCTACAAAGTCTTCACAAATTCAAACATTGAGTATCAGTAACCTGATGTAGACGTTGGTTTTGGAGGATGTATTTGGCAGCGAATATGGCTAACGTGTTAGCAAACCGTTGCCAATTCAAACATCCAGCAAAGCAACATTAGCGGAGTTATGTTTCTGTCCACCTGATGAATGCAATGAATGAATGAAGGAATTGCTCTGTTGTGTTAACCAGCGAATGTTAGCCACTAACTTTGGTGCTGAGCAGTTAGCACTCAGTGGGTAACTTAAGTCTTACTTAGCAGCAGCTCTCCTTGGAGGTGCCTTCCTCTGCTGTCTGCCCCTCTCCTCCACATCCTGCTCCTCTTCCTCTCTCTCCTCTTCCTCCACAGCCATCCCAGACTCCTCTAGGGCAGCATCATTCCTCTTCCTCAGGTCCTGAGTGGGGGCTACCAGCAGGTCAGCAGGATAAAACTCATTCCTGACAACAAAGACAAAAACCGTCAGGACCTCCCACAATTCCTGTTTGTTATTTTTTTAAAGCTATATCAGGCAAACATTCTCCCTAATTATACGCTCTGTAAAAAAAAAAAAAAAAAAAAAAAAAAATTACCTGATGAACCTGAGCAGTAGAGGACTAAGTTCTCGGCTGCGTGGTTCCACTCTGTCAGGATACTGGGCCATTGCACGCCACAGCAGGCTGCGGAAGTTGGGGAAGTCCGTCCTCTCATTAGGGTCACAGGTCAACTTCAGCTGCTCTAGGAACAGCACCCCAACGTCCCCACTTTCAATGACGTCACACCCCAGCTCACTCTGACGATTGGACTCTTCCTCTTCATTACTATCATCATCATCCTCCCGCAGTTCCTTTTCTACAACAGGCAGAGAGGATTTATTTTTTCCCCCTCACATTTCGATTGCATACTGTATTTCTCTTTGTTCAAGGCATTTTTTGCTAAATACCAATCACCAAATCAATGTCTTAGTATCTAAAATTCAATTCATGGCAATAAGTTGGACCAGAACCCAGAAGCCCAGAAGGCAGCCTTACCAGCCAGCCCTGCCACCATCTCCAGATGTTCATGGTAGACTGCCCAGAAGTCCTTGTTGTCCATCCCTCTGGCATGGCTCCTGTGAGGAGGAAAGAAACCAGTTTGTGCATATTTAATATTTGTAAAATGTATTCGGCCAATTCAGACATAGTTCTGTAAAATAAATGTGTTTAAAGCTTATGGTAAAATGCCAACAACCCATGGTGCTGTGCATGGTTAGAAATTTTCACTTTATATGAAATTCTTATACTTTGTGTAATCACACAACTGACAAAAAAAACAAATGTCTCAATAAATCAAAACATCATGTTAATATTAATTTCAGCTGAATCTATTGTGGCTGGATTCTTTTATACTCACACAAGAAGCTCAATGACTGCGTCCCACAGTGGCCTGAAGTTGACGAACAACATTGCGATGAGGTAACGCAGAGGCACCTGAAAGAAAAGAAGGGGAACCAGGATGTTTTCAGGTGTCATGTCTTTACTATTTAAATGAATAAAAAAACAAAAAAAAACAAAAAAAAAAACTATTAGAGCTTTAAACATTTGGTTTATTAATTGAATGGTTTTTCAACAGAAAATTAGTTCTGCAACCATTTTAATAATCGAGTAATGAGTAGGGAGGTCTTATTATACGTTGGTGTGTGGGCTGGAAAGTGAATTTCAAAATTCCTGGTTAACTTACATTGAGTCATTAGGTTTGATCAACCAACCATTTAAACCTCTGCTGTAACTTTTGCCCATGATTGACATTCTCTGTGTACCTGTTGGAAGGTGCCGGGGGGCCCCTGTGGCAGGCTGCGCTGCACCAGGTCGTGTCTCAGCTTCCGGAGGTGCAGCAGCTTCTCTCTATAGTCCTGCACTGAAGCCGGCACAAGCTCTGCCTGCAGGCAAACTGCAAACACCGGCTGTACCTCCACACTCTCCTCACCCTGGACAGAAGGAAGACACTCACACAGGTAAGTACACAAAAGACAATTATTGTTTGGTGTAGTTTATTGAGAATCTCGACTGACAGCTGTACCTCAGCCTGTGGAGGAAGCTCTGCCTCAAACTGAGAGAGAATCCTCAGAGTCAGGAGGCGAATCTGAAAGAGAAAAGAACTAATAAAACTGAAGGAAATAAATGTAAATAAATATCTTAATAGCGCCTTTACACTATTCATATTTTTTTCAGATATTCTGGATTTATTTTCTTTTTAAAACACACAAAGTTAATCTTGAGAATATGAAATGGAAAAGCAGTAACTGTGTGTAGGTTACTTTCCTAAATCTCAAGGGATCTAATTTGCCTTTATTGTGACAGGAGACAAACCTTAGAGATGTTGGACGAGAGGTTGGCGTGCACAATCTGGTAGAGCTCCATCAGTGCACTGTGGGATAGATGCTCTGAAACACCGCTGAGCGACAGGCGGGTATAGTAGAGGTCTCCTAGCAGCAAGGCAGACAGGTCTGTGGGAAACTTCCTGTAATAGTAATAAAAATAATAATGATAAGAAATTAGATTTAAAAAAGGAAACCCTTGAATAGAAGTTAAAGTGTTTCATTGTTTAGTTCGATGATAGAGGACTTGGACACACATGGACAGGGATGCTGTGCAAAACACACCTTATGATTGAAGTGATCTTTTCCACAGGAAACAGTGAAAGAAGCTGAGCAGACCCATCCAGACTGAGGAGGCAGCTCAGGGCCTGTCTTGCTACAAACAGACCAGCTGGAGGGTGGAGGAACAGTGACAGGAGGGCAGGGCGTAAGTCAGTCTTAAGAACAGCAAAACCTGATGCACCATTCAAAATCTTGTTTGAGTAGACTCCAAAGAGAAACAGATTTATTTGTTTATGGGTGAAGTTCTCAAAAGCCTGATGTTTGTGATTATTTCAAGTCAAAGAATCATAACCGGAGTTCATTCAAACAATCAGTAGCATCATTTAATCTTTTTTGGCTCTTGTAAAGTGTAAAAATTGAGCTGCAGCTGATTATTTATTTTTTAATAGATTCATCTATTCTTAATACTTTTATTAATTATTTAGACAATAAAATCAGGTTCCTAATAATACAAGATAAATTAGTTATCAAAATCCTCAGATATATTTTGTTGATTAAATGCTAATCACTTCAACCCTAATTAATCACACACTTTCCAAACATGAAAATAAAAACAAAGTTGTCACAAACCTTTCCCCAATTTCTCTGTGTCAATCTCACACAGGAGGTGATTTAAGAGAGCACACACAGCAGGAACAACACTGGCTGGAGCCAGAGGTCTGGAAAATTAAAAACAGTTAAAGAAATAGATGAGGAAAAATAAATATGAGACATCAGTAAGACCAGTGTGAATGGTTGTCTGTCTCTATGTGTTTGCCCTGCGATGGACTGGCGACCTGTCCAGGGCGTACCCCGCCTCTTCCCCGAAAAGATGCTGGGATAGGCTCCAGCCCCCCCGCGACCCTACTAGAGGATAAGCGGTAGAAAATGGATGGAAATGGACATCAGTAAGACCTCTCAGCAATCCATGTATGCAAGCGAGTGTGAGGAGAAGGAAGCGAGAAGGCTAAAGTTACAGCAACAGTCAGGGCTGCTGCTTCATTTCTTTTTGCTTTACATATTTTAATATGGAGGCAAACATTATTAAATTTACAGCTGATATGAAAAAAAACAAACAAACTCTAAAGTATCAAGTAATACTGTGATACAAGCTGGAGAATATGTTGTGCTTACAACGTGATTTCACTCAAAGAATGTATGAACTTCCCTGACTACCTGCCTGAAATACATCTCTAAAAAACAGAAACTCTGTAACCAGGAGCCCACAGGTGTGGCAGTACATTCATACATGTGTTTTTGTGTGTGTGTGTGTGTGTGTGTGTGTGTGTGTGTGTGTGTGTGTGTGTGTGTGTGTGTGTGTATGTGTCTCTTACCTGACATGTGGCAGCAGCATCAGGGCGGACCAAGGCAGCGACAGGTCAGTGATGGACTGGTTCTGGTCCCCAGGAAGTCTGATGAGAGACAGCACCAGCTCTGGCACTGGCTGCTCTGATGTCGTACTGCTGACCTGACCTGCCTCCTTACAGCTGAACACTCTGGAGGAGATAAACACATTCATCTCATGGAAAAAATAAAATAAATATATGTGCATGACTCAGACAACCAAAGACCTTTCAGGTCTTAAGTTAACTAGGATTCAATTTATGACCTAATTAGACGTGAATATTTGAGGTGTACTGAAGTATCTCACCCTGTGGTCTGTCCAGTGAAGAGCAGTGGGTAGGTTTCAAAGGCCATGGAGGCGTCTGTCGGGGGCGGGGCTTTAGCAAAGATCAGGCTGACCAGCACCTCCAGGCCACAGTGGCGAGACAGGGCATCTCCACAACTGAACAACCCAGCTGTGAAGCGCAGTAGGCTGGGGAGGAAGAGCTAGAGGAGAGGGGAGAAGAAAGATGTTAGGGAGGCACAGGCAGAGCCAGAGAAAGAGGAAAATACTGAATATATCACTCTAGTGACGACTCACCTGCTCAAACTCTTTCATGGTGAACATCTCCTTGGTGAACTCTAGGATCAAGTCTTGTCCCACTGTGCTGCTAAAGACCTGTTGAAGAAGACAGAGTCAGAAAAGAAGGTGTAAACACACACATACTTATTGACTCTAAAACATGAAGGTGTGAACTTTTTTTCTCATCACCTTTTGAACCGTCTCCTGGATGAGTGATTTTGGCAGGCTGATGTTCTCCCCGAGGAGCAGAGAGGAGATGATCTGGAGAAGCAGGCGTGAACAAGGAGTTGACAGAGCGGAGCTCTTAATCAGCCGCAACACCATCTGCAGGCATGAGAGAATAAGATGTTGAAAACATACAGTCCAAAGGAATAAGCTACATGGTTTGCTTTACGGGGGAAATAAGGATTTTGAATATGTAACAATCTCACAAATCATTTCCTCCTCTTACCTGGCAGATGGCCTCCGGCTTGGTGATCTTGGCTCCGTCTCTGTGGGACACAAGGGTATGGAGAACAAACAGCAGCCTCTCCAACTGCTCTGTTGCCTGGTCTGCCTCCTCTCCCTTTGCCTCCATTACATCAAGGACCTCCACCACACTGACCTGCACATAGTGACACAGACACCAGGCACAAAGTTTAACAGTGAACTTGGAGAGTGGAGAAAGTACTTTAACTCATGACACAGACAGTGCCTGAAATGAAAGGACAAAGATTGATTGTTTCAGCACTGTCATGACAGCGGAAACCTGAATAATGGTCAGTGGTATTCATCTAAATTTGCACTTAATATTCTAACCGTCCTGCCTTACCTGTAGGGACTCCCATAAAATCAGGACGTGTTCTCTGTCAACGTGATTGGCTGCAGCCTGAGCCATGTGATCCAGAGCGTCCCTGACAGTGTCCCAAGGCAGTGAGATTCCTGGGTTGGTTGTGGGACCAAGCTTCCGCAGAGCCACAGGGAGAGCCTGGAGAGAAAGGTGCAAAGAAACAGAAAATGAAGATGAACCAGGATCGCATCAGTCTACTGTTACCATATTACCACATTATGATGCTCTAAATTTTTTGAATAAAAGACTGCTCTTTTAGCACAGCAGACCCCATTACATTGAATCCTAGAAGCAACAAATCTCTATAACCTCACCAATAACTGGGTTTCTGAGGCTGCTACCAGCAAAGCAAAGAGGGTACTGAATTAAATTAAAACCTTGTACAATATGCAGCAGGTATTCTGCATAGAACCATCATTTAGTGTACGTATAATGAAAACTCTTTTTGGACAAAAACCCCCAAAAAAAACAATAACTCACATTTGCAGCACAGGAGTGGAACATGTTTCTGACTCCTTTGCACATCTCAAACAGCAGCTGACCTGCTCCTTCTGCCTTATCAGGATGCTGCTGCAGGTCTGAGAACACATGAGTCAGCACGGCATCGAGATCTGGAACCTGTGAGGGGGGGGTAATGAATTTATCACCGATGACCACTGAATACACAGAAATATAAAAAATATTTAATACTACAAACTGAAATATTTTTAACACGAAAAACCACTCCACTCAAAAACCCTACAGGCCAATATTTAATCCACTTTTTTTCTTTTCTTTTTTAAAATTAAATCCATCCTAACAGTTGCCGACAATAAAAAGTCACAAAGAAGGAAAAAGTGAATTCATGTTTCGTGTGTGATTGCAGGCAAGTCCCCCACCTTTCTCATCAAAAAAGAGAAGCTCTCTGCTGCAAACTTGCGGATGTGTTCCTTCTTGTGTTCCAAAAGTGTGCTGTACAAACTGAGGTGGAAAGATGCATTAATGTCAACCAAAATGTGACCCGTATGCAGTCTGATTGCTAATAACACTTCTCTTTTTTTGTGTATGTCACAGAACACAAACCATTGACCTAACCCAATTAGATAGGTAATTAAAAACAAGTTATAAACAAAAAAACAAAAAACAAAACAGGACTGTAAATAACACATCTTTTGCTTTCCAAATGTGATCAGGATATATTTTTAAATTGTCCACGTTTCCAGACAGAGGGTTCATATTTCATCTGTACAGCAGATGGGGAAAAAATGCCATTCAACACCCAGTACAGTGGAAAACATATTCACCAGTAAAACATCTGACTCCAACTGGTTTCTCACCTGTAGATGTTGGTCATGTCCTTCACCATGAGCTTCCACAGGTACTTGTAGAGGTAGGACAGGCAGGTGAAAGCCCACTCCAGGACCTCTGTGTCCTTTGTGTCCAGCAGTGAGGTGATGAGAATGAAGAAGTCAGGGAAGTGAGGGTAGAAGTCAGTCTGCAGGTCTCTGGCCAGCTGAACCACCAGGCTGGGGGTAGGAGGAGAGGAGAAGAGGAGAGACATAACTGGAGTCAATGCCATGCAAAGTTTAATTAGTAGTGTTGGTTTTAAAGCAAAAAAAAAAAAAAACACTTCTTGGCAATTGAACAATTCATTCTTCTGGTAAATCCGCAAATCGCATGCGAAACACTTACTCCAGAAGTGGTTGGTAGGCCAGACTGTTGTTGACAGCCAGGTGTGTTTTCAAACTCTCCACTATTGACTTCTGATGGAAAACCAGCATGTTGAATGACTGGCTCTTGTTGGATACCTCTTTCAAAAACGTTGCTGTGGAGGAAAGGCGTCAGTTTTGCATTAGCTGCAATAACACAACATCTTTTCTTAGGGTAATGAGTAACAAGGTTAAGATATTTTTGTTCCTAACATGTCACTATGGCTAATGATGTGGTATTTCTTATATTGTTTACGTACTGAAATGCTCTGTCAAGTTGAGGTCTCTCCATTTTGTGAGTCCTTCAGAAAAGTATGTTTCTACTTCCTGCATAGAGAGAAAAAAAAGTACCGTAATTACCAAACATAAAATCATGAGAATTTACTGAATAAATGTGATTAAAAATGAAGGTGCCATGATCACTGGCTGTACACACCTCAGCATAAGATCCAGTCCTGTCAATACGATGGATGACATCGATGTTGACATTGGCAAGTCTTTCAGCAAAAGTGAGAAACTGAAAGAGGAATTAGAGGAGTTTATATTCTGCTACTGATTACAGCTTAAATGCCATCTTTCCAATAAATTATTAAACAATCTTCCCTGTTATCAGTGAATTCCTCTACTTGCATATGATTAACAAATCGGTACTACACCTAAGAAATGATTTGTGTCTATAAAGCTTTATCCCTGCTACTCTATCAGCATCATGGTGCAGTATATTGTGGACTCTCACCCTGAAGGTGTTCTCTGATTTGTGATACGAAGACTTCGACTTGATCTTCATCTTTGCGTCGATGTTTGATGAAAGGCAGTTTGAAATTCAAAGACTGGTACGCGATTAAAGCGATTCATGAAAACTACACTTTGTTTCTTCACTTAGCTGATGCTACAACTGTTTACACACACGCCGACACCAGGACGCAGCCATGTTGAACAAGGCATTATGGGAGTTTTTTTCTCCGCGTGTTGGGGGAAGAGAGGCGAGCAGAAGCGAAGACAAGCAAAGAGGCGAGAGAGAAATCCTCCCTTTATTTCCGCCGTCGTTTGAGGCTTCGGTTATGTTTCCGAATTCATTTAAGTCTATAAGGCAAGGTTTAAACAAATAAATAGATACATTAATTAATTTGTTAGCCAGACTTTAAACTGGTAGGCATGTCTGACTTCCAGTCAGGTCGGAGAGCAAAACTTAAACTTCCTACCGTTCAAGAGGACATAAGAGCGCGGAGCTAAGCGGAAAAAATAAAAAATAAAAAAAAACCCTGTAGTTACAGTCTATGGAAAAAACGCACTCTGCCACGTTTAAATGAATCAAAAATCAAACAAAGACAATTTAAAAATACCCTTTTCAGTATTACACGAGCTATATTGCCATGACTTATGTGATAAAGACAAGATATGACCACTAGCAAAGAAAGTACAACTCCAGTTTAAGCTAGCTTAGCTTCTGTCCTATAATACATTTTCCCACATGGCATTTCTTTCATTTGTTTTTGTGGAATAGACTTTGCTATGAAACTTTGAATAACGCATAACTTCAACATAGGTTAAAACATCAATTAATTTGGCATTCAACACCAACCTTTTGCAGCGAACCAGCTCAACAGCAGTCAAACCAGCACCAGTCGTTGAATAATCCATCATCACAGCAAAAATGTTATGTCATGGCAGAAAATGCACAGGTGTAATTAATAACATTAATGTTAGTATTCCATTCAGGTGTGTCTATGCATGTTGGCTCACTGGCCTGGCTTATTTAAACACTTCCATCATTAATGTTATTAGTTACACTTGTGCTTTTCCTTCTGTAACAAGGAAACCATCTACTGTGAATAAGCTCCATTCTACCTTTTTGATTTGACTTCATTTACTTTTGTGTGTAAATTCTGAGTTTTGGAACATGTATGATTAGAAAAAAACTGACAGGTACAATATCACTAATTCACACATCTGTCATCTAGGAGCAAAGGCAAGGTTTCTAACAGTTTTTGGCACAGTTTGGAAATTTTTCAGGGCACTACATAGTACATACATTTTACAAAAGAATCAAATCTGGGATATACTTTACCCTTTAAACAATGAATAATTGTGGAGGAGATAGCTTTTTTTATGTAGCTTTTTTGAGTGAGAGATATCTGCCATATATCGACCAATAGATATCACCAACACACATGCTGAATGTCACATTCTATACCAGTTTTCCAACTGCACTGAAATTAATTTTTATCCACCTGTACATTTGGCAGTAAAAGTCACAAAGAACTTCACCCTGCTCCAGATGACTTAAATATTTTTACATCAAAATTCATTCATTTCAACCATCAATAGTAACCATTATTTACAATTAACTTTTTTTTTTTTTAATTTATGAATGAAAAAACATAGGCTACTGAAATTTGTTCTGCATTATGAAACTCCATGTCCTTTGCTTGTTGTCTTTTGCATTTGGATGGTACCAAACCCAGGCTGGCACCATAGAAAACTCCAGAAATAGGGCTCTTTGTAAAGGATATAATATACCATTACATCTATATTCCAGAAAATGTAGGTTAAATTAAGAAAAATATTATATATGCTATTAATAAAAAAAAAGTATGTGAGTTATTTACATCCTAAAGGAGTTTTTTAAATCGAAAACAACTGGACTAGGTTATTTGTCTGGGAAGACGTTTCACCTCTCATCCAAGAGGCTTCATCAGTTCGTGTACGCATCTGACCAGGCTAGGACTGGTCCTACTTTCTGGTGTGGAGACCCAGGTATTTAACCTCTTGTGGGCGTTCACAAGGATGATGATGTCACTGGTTCCCTTTTGTGCTCCAAGTGTCAACGACAGTCGTTTGCATGACTGTCGTTGGTGGAAAATTGGTTTCGTTATTTACATCTGTACTGATGAATGCAAAATATATATGTGTGTGTGTGTGTGTGTGTGTGTGTGTGTGTGTGTGTGTGTGTGTGTGTGTGTGTGAGTGTGTGTGTTTGTGTGTGTGAAGAACTGATGATAGCTTTTATCCTGTGGTTAGGTGAACAGTTCATTCTGGCCTGTTGACTTCACAACATGTACCTGCCTGGAATTCTCTCTCTCTCTCTCTCTCTCTCTCTCTGTCTCACACACACACACACACACACACACACACACACAAACACACACACACACACGTAAAAGGTTTCGGTCTGTTGTCCTGCTTCTGGCTCAGCATTGACTGAGAAGGTGACGTGCCAGGACCTCTATTTATCCACAGAGGACTGTCTGTTTCTGAGAACACATGAAAGAGTTTCTGCAACTTCCTGAACAGTTTTATTTCTAGTTTTGGTCTGAATTCTACAAAAATGTCAGGGGAATCTCTGGTTGCTGGCTCCTTTGTGGTAGCAGACTATGTGGTCTTTGCTCTCATGCTGATGGTGTCCGCTGCTGTCGGGGTCTACTACGCCTGGGTGGACAGGGGCCAGAGAAGCTCCGGGGACTTCCTAATGGGGGGCCGCAGACTGACGGCCCTGCCTGTCTCCCTGTCCCTGACCGCCAGCTTCATGTCAGCCATCACAGTGCTGTCAAATCCAGCCGAGGTAAGATTCCCAAGGGACAAATGCAAAAAACGTCTCTTGTGAAAAGTCATTTTGTGTCTGGTTCAGTCTGCAGGATGTATTTTTATGATACAAGAAAACTTTTTTGGTGAGGGGAGAACACTTTTCCCCTGTAGTTCATGACTTTTCAAGTGAATCAGAGACATAGACTATGAGACGTGTTTGGGACATAAACTTAACACTTGAACTAATGAGCTGTAAGCAGGGTTATTCATTGCACCTGTGGAATTAGGGCTCATAGGAATATGTTTAAATAATTGAATTAATTTACAGAAAACATAATTGGAAGTAGTGCAAACATAAAAAAAATCCAAAAAGTCAAATTTTGCATTTTATTCTGTAGCTCTGAACTGAACTGACAACTGGCTGATGTCATCAAGACCAGTATCAGCGTGATGTTTCAGCAAACCAGAATCAGTTTAATCAGACAATAAATCTTTATGTAAAATCTCACAAGACACGCTCACTGAACACAAACAGAGACCGGCTTCATTTCCTCAGTGTTTACTGGAGGGTTGTGGATAGATATAATTGATCTACTTTATGTGGCTTTGTGGTTTTTCCTTGCTAGTCAAAAGTTCACATCGTAATTTAAATTCCAATTTCTCCACCTTGCCACTTTACCATGCTCAAATGAATGATTTCTTTCATAACTTGCAAAAATCATAGAAAACATCAGTAATTCATATTATCTCTGGTCCTTAGGTGTATCGCTACGGAGCCAGTATTGGATTTTATGGTCTCTCCTATGTAATGACGATAGTGTTCACATCTGAGGTCTTTCTTCCAGTATTTTACAGACTTGCTGTCACCAGCACGTATGAGGTGAGTGTACTTTGGTTTTCAATTTATGTGCTGAGTTATTTATATTGTTTTGTGTGATGTTTTTTGTGCAGTTTTGCATTGCAGTGGTTGTACTTTTAGTTTTTTCATAAAGGCATGAAATACGTACAATGTTTTCTTGTACCTTTAAAACAGTAAAAAAAACTGACCCAGATATTTGACTGTTGTTGTCTTACTGTGCAAATACAAGGTTGGTGTAAGAGTTGTTAAAATTGACATTGAAACACTGAAGAGCACGTCCCTGTTGTAGTCTGACGTAGATATGACTCTGCTCCTAAAAGTATGTTGAAACTGAGTTAGGTAAAAGTGAGGTGAGATGAGTTTGGGAAGGTTTGGTCAGAGTGGAGTGAGATTGTTTGTTGGTTGGGTTCTACATCAGTAAAAGTGTGCTGTAAAGGCTGTGGAGGGCAGCAGGCTACTGTGTAGTTAAAGCTACAGGCATGATTTGTAAAATAGGGTGGCGGTTGGGATCAGAAATTATGAAGCAAATCCAGAAGACTGGATGGACTGGATGTGAAAACCTTTTGTATTATCATGCCAAAAAACTGTCCTGAACTTACTGACCTAACTTAAACTGATCACAGGTCTGTTACTAACCTTTTATATTGTCTGTTATTTTCTGTGTGTCATGTCTCTGCCAAGTATCTGGAGCTACGTTTCAACAGAGCAACCCGTCTGCTGGGAACTCTGCTCTTCATTGTGCAAACAGTGAGTAAGAAGCCAGTCAACACATAATTACAGGACTTTGACCTGTGTGGGTCAAACCACAAATCCAACACCCACTGAGGGTCATTTATGTTGGAATTGAATCTCTCTTTGTCACAGATTCTCTACACTGGAATCGTCATTTATGCCCCAGCTCTAGCTTTAAACCAAGGTATGTTGGTTTCAGTCTTCAGCAGTCAGGTTAGCACCACATACCTACACGAAGGCACTTAAAGCTGCTTGGTTTTGCTCAGCTGAGTGACCACTGCCTGAAAGCCTCCTTCTCTCTGCAGTGACTGGTATGAATCTGTGGGGTGCAGTCATCTCCACAGGCTTGGTGTGTACTTTTTACTGCACAATGGTACGTAACACAATCTGCTCTACTGAGTACTGCTGTGCACATAAACAAAACTGAATAAACCTCTTAATTTTTTATGGCAAGTATTGACATCACTGATTGTTTTCTCCAGAATTTCTATTCTTTGAATTCCTGGATTTGAATGTACAGTCGACACAACACCTGTCTGTGGTTTACATTGTTACAGGGTGGTCTGAAGGCAGTGGTGTGGACTGATGTCTTTCAGGTAGGCTTCTGGATGAAAACAGTAACTGGTCCTACACAGTCAGATTTGTGAGGGAACAAACTGACAGTTTAACTGGATATGTCACATATCATATGTGCTAGTGACAATACTGTAGACAAGGGTTTAATACACAGCTACACTAGTCGAAGCCATCGCAGTACATATACACCAACTGTTTTGGCTCGTGTTTTGGAATAATGTATTCAGCTTAGTATGCTGTATGTGTATAATAGTTTAAGGAGAAAATGATAACCGTTACTGGGACAAAGACAACCCTAAAATATGTACATTTTCCCCTCCAGCTTGCTGTCATGCTTGCAGGCTTCCTGTCTGTCATCATCAGGTCCGTGGTCTTAAAAGGTGGAGTCTTCCCCATCATTTCAGATTCAGAACAAGGAGGGAGACTCAATTTTTGGGAGTGAGTATGATGAATAAAAACATTAAGTTGCTAAACCTCAGTTAAACAGTGGAAAGAGATTAAACTCTCGACACACAAGGTGCAGGAGCAGTACATTGTTGTAATAATATTATTATTGTACTATAACAGTATATGATTAAATGTGAACATTTTGATATTCTACACGAGAGTACTATCTTTCAGCCATGTGGCCACCACTGGGCAACAAACAAGCTGCCAATGAACTGAAACATCCAAACCATTCATGTTGCCTGTCTCTCTCCGTGGTGCTGAAACATTTAATCCCAAACTGTGTTACTAAATCAGAGGCTAGATCCTCTGAAGTCTGCAATTCTATATTCATATTATAATCATAACAGGTCTTTTTGTTTGAATTTGAATTTGGTGAAGACAAATGGAGTGTCCAGGTGATCTTCATCAACTTATTCAATCTGCAAATGTAACATAACCTGGTAAATATATATGTTCCGGTGGTCATTGATTTCTAGTAAATACAGTATATTACTTAGACCAATTAAAAAGCCATGCAAGACATAATTAATAATAGGAGTCAGACACAAACTCCATGTCTTGTTCTTGATAGCTGCTATGAAAAAAATTGAAGTTACACTATATATTATGTTATACTTTTTGCCATTTGTTTGTTGTGTTGAAATTACACAACTCTGTTCAGTCATTATGGAACATTTGTCATTTTACCATTTCTGTTTACACTTTGTGAGCAATTTATGGGAAGTTTCCTGGACATAATATTTGACTTACAAATTGGCATGGTCCTCCTAGATACACCATTTGTTTTGCTATCTATGAGGCCAAACCATTTTATTTGAGAAGGAGGCTTTCAGGTTCTTTGAGGGAACACATCTGTGTGAATAGTGATCCAGTTCCTGATCAAGGGGACTGCTTAATAATTTCTGGCAACAAACTGTTGTCTTTTTTTGTTTCACAAGCTTTGACACAAACCCTCTGAGAAGACACACTTTTTGGACCATAACCATTGGAGGGACATTTGTTTGGGTCAGTATCTATGGGATCAACCAGGCCCAGGTTCAGAGATATATCTCCTGCAAGAGCCTCGGTCATGCCAGAGTGTGAGTCTTGTTTTACAGGGGGGTACATTTACCAGGACACATGGTGGGATGTACCTATTCTTTGTGCTCTTAAAGGAAATCTTCCACTAAACTTGGAAGAGTCCTACAGCATCTCACTTAAAGTAGCTGGGGAATTAACACATTTATCATGAAACATAGAAGTAGTTTCTAATGCTTTTGTATGTTTTTTGTGCTTTGCAATTAGTTAAATGTCTATTTTTGTTTCTTCTCGTATCCAGATCTCTGTACATCAACCTTTTAGGCCTGTGGTCCATCTTGTTATGCTCAGTTTTTGCAGGAATGTGTCTCTACTCTGTCTATAAGAACTGTGACCCATGGAAAGCTGGCCTGGTTTCTGCTCCTGATCAGGTATGATGGAGAGAGGTATACCAGAGCTGTAACTGCAATCACTGGCTTAACAAAACACACATAGCTGTAGTCACCAGAAAAGAAACATTAAAGAGAAATACAGTAATCTAGATGTTGTTGTATGTTTTTACAAATAATCAGCCAGATGTTCATTTTCTATGTGAGATACCAGGATGTTCCAACTTAGATGAAAGGTTGATTCGTTCAACTAATGTTAAACTATTATGCATTATTATAATATGCATTGAGAGAATCCAGTCCTGTAGATGATGTGTGTAATCCACTGTCACTCTTCCTCTGTAGCTGATGCCATATTTGGTGATGGACATCTTGGGAGACTATCCTGGCCTTCCTGGACTATTTGTTGCAGCAGCATATAGTGGATCTCTAAGGTTAATACGGCACTTAACATTATTTTATTTTAGTTATTTCACTCACTGTTTTGCTTGCCATATTTTTTTAGCAGATTGTAGTTATGGTAAAAATATATCATAGGTGATATTAGGTCTGTATAATTTTTAATTTCTTCATTTATTACTTATTTGGTCAGAATATCAGCTCCTGTTCAGTGCTACAAAGTAGGGCTGACGGGGGGGGGGGGGGGGGGGGGGGTCTTTACATGTGTATATATAATTTTGTGTGTGTTTTGTGTTATATCAACCCCCAGCACAGTGTCTTCCAGCATCAATGCGCTGGCTGCAGTGACGGTGGAGGACCTGATCAAACCGTACACTAACATGTCTGAGAGACACCTGTCCTGGATCTCTAAAGGACTGAGTGAGTGGATTGTCCTTGCGTACAATCTTTCAGCTGAACGAGGTGTCTACTGAACACTGATACAGTCAGGTGGTAATTAAAGGTTGAAATCTCTGTTGTTTGCAGGTCTCGTATATGGGGCTTTGTGCATCGGAATGGCTGGACTAGCTTCACTCATGGGCGGGATTTTGCAGGTAGAGTGGATCTGTTTCATAAGTGCTTCATATTGTAGGATGTATATAACTGATAATTATACAAATATTTGTAGCCTTTTGAATGAGACTCTGCCTTGGTTATTAAAAATCAGCCCTGCAATTTAAGTGAAATGTGTCTCTTCGTACAGGCAGCCATCAGTATATTTGGGATCGTTGGAGGTCCTTTACTTGGCCTGTTCACACTGGGTATCCTTTTTCCATTTGCCAATTCCAAAGTAAGTCTGTTCTCTTTCAACTGGACATTAATCCAGCATCGTAAATGAACTTTACTGGCTGTAAGGGCTGTGATTTATTTGATCCATTCATACTGGTGTAGATGAAGTTATTAATAATGTACTCTATAAGATTTATTATAAATTATAAGGTATCTTTCCAAATTCTTTATAGCATTTGCCCGCTTACCACCCCTCTCGAGCTCCTGTATTTCATTTACAGCAGATCCTCTGAAAAGCACATATTAGCATTTTCAGTGATTTAAATGCTTTCTAGGGAGCTCTGTCAGGTCTTGTGTCAGGGTTGGTCGTGTCCCTGTGGGTGGGCATCGGAGCCCAGATATACCCTCCCTCACCTGAGATGACTCGACCCTTGCCACTGTCCACTGAGGGCTGTAACTTCACTGTTATAGACAGCCTCAACTGGACCTCCACGGCTCTGCCAACACAACTAACCTCCATCACCACAGCCCCAGTACACAACCTTGACAGCAGGTAAATGTGTAACTAATTGTAATTGATTATTAGTTTGATATTATTTAACATAATTAATATCCCCAGGTGAGGTATGGGTAGTGCAAGGATGCAAAATTGTAGCGTAAGAACATTGTGATCAAGTTAGTTAGATGTGATATATTAGTATTGAGTTTAAAGAACGTACAAACAACTGACCCCACGTAGACCCTACACGACCCTGAATCAGCCTTTTTTGTTTGTCTAAATCTCTGCTGGAGAGTCCAGTTAAACACAATGAGGATAT
Source organism: Seriola aureovittata (assembly GCF_021018895.1). Classification (NCBI taxonomy): domain Eukaryota; kingdom Metazoa; phylum Chordata; class Actinopteri; order Carangiformes; family Carangidae; genus Seriola; species Seriola aureovittata. Next base: position 6,816,345 of record NC_079385.1, read on the forward strand.
AAGGATGAATTCAAAGATGTTGATGTCACAGTTTTGCCTGTATGTGCAAGTTTTTACTCCTCGTGCACTAATTTAATTTCATTCTCTACCACCACCAGGCCTGGGCTGGCAGATAACTGGTACTCTCTGTCCTACCTTTACTTCAGTCCCATCGGAACCATAGTATCTATTAGTGTGGGGCTGATAGTCAGCCTGTTCACAAGTAAATAACATTTAACAGTACTTTGATTATGAAAATCAAAGTAAGTTCTTCACTGTTTTGTGATGAGCTTCAGGTTTTTTTGACATGTTCTTAATGTACATTTCAGGAGGCTACAGGCTGAAGGTGGAATCAAGGCTTACACTGATGAAAGAAGACACAACTCCTTATTACCTAATCAAGTTTTTCAAAGACAGAGTAAGTACTGCAGCAGTGAACCCCATATCAAATGCTACAGACTAATAACAGCTGCTGACTTTGGATTTGTGCTCTTCCCTCTCAAGGTCTTGAGACGAACAGGAAAGTTTGACCTGACAAAGGACAGAGACAAGAACTTTGGCAACACAAATCCTGGTTTCTGTGACACTGAGATGGACTTAACAAAAACTAGCATTCCCACATGAAATGATACACATTTTCTAGATTTGTTTTTTGCATTTGTTGCATGTTCTTAACACAAAGGAGGAGTCATATTCATATATTATAGTCTAATACAAGAAATGTCAGGAAAAGGATTTAAATTTCAAGAAGAAAATGTGTGATTTATAACAAATCGGGATGCCACTGCTTTAAAAATATACATATGCACAATATTTATTTTTGTTCTCTGTCATATTATTATATCATGCCATTTAAACATGTATTTACAAATAGATGGTGAAATTTAAAACACAAATTAAAGCTCTGACATTGTAATATATTATCATTGGTAGTTCAGAAATGTGATTTTGTCTCTTCCTGAAATGACATTCATAGATTCATACATTACATAGATAATGAGTACCTTATGTGTGTGTCTGTGTGTGAAGTTCTGTGACCAGAACAATGCCTCTTCTCGGCTTATTCACTTCATGTTCTGCTGAAGCAAGGACACAAACATATAAACACACACAGTCTATACTGTAGGAGATTAAAGGTTTCAAGGCTGTTTTACTGTTTGTCATTGTTGAGTGAGAAAATATTTTGTGGACAGACTTAAGTTATTTGAAGTTTTGGTCTGACTTCCACCAAAATGTTAAGGGGCTCTCTGGTAGCCGTGGCGTTTGTTCTTGAACTGGTGGTGACTGCTGGAGTTGTGGTCTACTGTGCCTGCGTGAACAGGGGCCAGAGAAGCTCCAGGGACTTTCTAATAAGAGGCTGTGGTCTGTGAGCTCTGCCTTTATCCCTGTCCCTCACTGCCAGCTACCTGTCAGCCTCTGTAGTGCTGGCCAACCCAGGTGAGGTTAACAGCAGACAGAACCTTCATGCAAAAAACATCTCTTCCTGATCCGGCCTGTTGAATGCCAATTCCTCCATTAATGGGGTAAGATGTTTTTTATCTGTACTGAAATGTTGGTTTAATTATTTTAGGCAGCAAGTTGAGATGATTTCCGGTTAGATTTCAAGTTGCAGAGGTTATTAGCTGACTGAGAAGGATGAGCAATGGTGGATAAAGGATAATAAAAATATGGAGTATCTAAAACAGAGGTCCGGATCAGGTTAGTTATTAAGAATAATTCAAATTTGTTTTTAAAAAAAAAATAAGATATTAGTATTACTGAGGGAATGTTTTAGGGAATAATTGGCCAATATTTCATTTCAGATTGTGTCATGTATTTCAATAAAAATAATACTCATAATAATAAAATAGTACATGTTTTAATTTGTGTATATAAGTTTTAACTCTTTATTTTTTTTATTAGTTGGTTAAGTTTCCTTTTTAAAATAAAAAAAAAGAAAGATTTTAGTTGGTAAATAGCTCTTTCATTCCCTCTTAATTTGTAGATACATTTTTAACTTGTTTTATAGATAACATTTAACTTTAATTTCTTATTAGTTGGTTAAGTTTCCTTTTTCAAAAAACAAAACAAAAACAAACACAAAAAAATGATTTTAGTTTTTCGAAAATCTTTCATTTTTTCTCAGTTTGTGGATAAGTTTTAATTCGATTTAATTTGCAGATAAGATATTTAAAAAGTTATTTTAGATTAGTTGGTAGATAACTTTAATTTCCTTTTAGTTTGTAGAGTGTGTAGTGTGTGTAGTCTTTTATTTCCTCTTAAGTTGTAGATAAGTTTGAACTTTTTCATTTCCTATTAGTTTTGACTACTTTATTCCTTCTTAGTGTGTAGACATGTAATGTAAGTCTTTCAGGTTTTTTAATATCGTCTACACAACTTTAAAGAAAAAAAAGTAATGGTAAGTTTTCACAATGAGTCTTTTTCTTTTTCTCATTTCTTCACAGTTTCCTCAAAATAAAAACAAAAAAATTCTCCAAAAACTCACAACAAAATAACATGAATGCGTGGATGGTACATTTGTCTACAAGTTGTCACAACTTCATGACAGCGGTAAAGGGCTTCAGGAGGGTCTACTAACAATGATCCACCCAACAGGTTTTTGCTACAGTTCATATGTTGGCGTAATGACAGACTACTTTGGTAAATCTCCCATTTTGCACTAAGTGGATTTTCTTAATGAATGAATGAGCAAGTTAAAACATTTAATAGGTGTGTTATGTCAATCTCATGATTTGAACTGAACAAAATAACATTGATGTACAATAATACCATAACAGTCTTTTATACTGTATTTTTAAATTTTATGGCTCTGCCACATATCTGGAGCTGTGTTTAAACAGAGCAACCCGCCTGCTGGGAACTGTGCTGGTCATTGTTCTGACATTAAGAGGACAGTCAGCACATATTCTAATTCAATTTTTTTTCTATCTAAATGCCCAATATAATTGCAAAATAACCAATTTAAGCACTATTCATGGAGACAATACCCAAAATTTTACATCAGCCATTTGCTTAAATAGATCCCACAGCCAGAGGGCGCTCTTGACTGGTTGATGTGCTTTAGGTTTGCTCTGATACCTAGACATCTGGACTGATGTGTTCCAGGTAAGCCTCTGGATGGAAAGAATGCCCATGTTGTGGTTGGTGTAGTAATGCCAGTAGTAGTAGTATAACCTCTGTCACTGACCGCTGAGGACTGTGACTCCATTACTACAGACAACTTCAACTGAACCAGGAAGAAAAACTGGTAATTGGATATTTGATTGACTCGTAAACTGATTGTGGGAGTAAGAGTACAGGTACATATCAAATGGAACAAAGAAATGCTAATGGTTTGATATTAGTTGCAATATTTGACATCTGCATCTGAAATAATGACATTTACCGGGAAGGGTTTCAAATTAAGATGCAGTGTAAGATTATTGTGACATCGAAGCAGCATAGTGAACCTATTATATTCTTCAATATAACACCTATGTGTGATTATGGCTGATAAATTATATCATCAAAACAGTCAAAAATAATCTGGGCACAGACAGTAAATTAGTTTGATTATTTTGACATTCTCCATATTCAGTATATAAAACTGAACAGTTCAAATAAAAGTGAGATTTTTAACATTAGGGATTTTGCAAATGATTTTCTTCATTCCCACTTTAAAACAAAAACTACTACCACTCATGATTTTAATGACTTTCTGATGTTATATTTATCAGAATAAATTTATATTTTATATATGAATTTATATATAAAATTATATTTATGAAGAACTTAGTATATCATTTTCTTAACCTTAGAGCTGGGTTCTCACAGGAGGGGGTTGTTTGATGTGCAATGAGAACTGTGCAAGATTTCTGAGATATTTATATCAACTGTCGATTTATATTTTATATATGTTTCCTCCATAAAAAAAACAAAAAAAAAACAAAAAGTGAAACAATATGAAAACCTATATACTGGTCAAAGCTGCAAGAGCTCAAAAGATTAACTATTTGTTGTGTAATTTTTTACCTTTCTTGTGTTTATCGCTTCTTGTAAAAAATACAAATATATTTACAAAATTATTTTAAACAAGCAAAGAAAAGGAGTTAAATTATTGGAGAAAAGATGACATCACTGTTTTAAAACATCTGTACAGTTTTGCAAAATTTTGTTTTGATTTCTATTTAATAGTGCATAGATACATGGTCATGTACATTCGTTCTTCAAGAAATTTAACCATGTATTTACAAATATATACTGTACATGTACACTGTAATACAAAATACATTTCACAATGTGGTTCAGTCAGTTCCTCTGCTTCTACAGGTTATTACAGATCAGGTATAAGTCTGCTTCTTTATTATTAGCTGTAACTTCTTGGCAATGGTCATGATCCAAACACCAATGAAATGCCTAATAACTTTTCTGGAAGAAAACCTGTGATATCAACATACATACAATATTTGAGATTAAAAACACTGACATTAAGATGCGACTTGTGTCTAAAAAACACAAAGCACATTCTGTAACAGCCACATTATTATCACTTTCTGGCACTTATTGCAGATGGATCTTCCATTTCCCTTATGAGGCAAGCATATTTTATTTATGTAAGGGCAACCGTCGGGGGTTTGTCATTTCAGCAGAGTAATGTGTAGTAAATATTATTGACACTTTGACTCAATGTTCACGCTGCCCGTTTTAATTTCAGAAAGATAATCTGAATCTGTGTCTGTGTGTAATTACTTTTCTGGTTCATAATACCTCTGCTTCATGGCTCGATATTTCCTGAGGAAATAGAGGGCCTCCAGTTCCTTGATGACAAACTCGCCTCGGGCCACCAGCTTCTTGACCTTCTCGGGGTCTGTCACGTCTTTGTTCTTCATGAAGGCTGACTTCAGGCGATCTCTGAAATACGCTGATCCCTGGGGGTACTCTCGGCCAAGATACAGCAGCTTAAGGAGAAGGACAACCACACTGTTACACATTATCAGCACAAGATACAGCAGACCCTCGAGTGTAGAAGTGCGTGTCACTGACTGATTCACTTACCGTTTTGTAAAGTTTGATAACCTCACCCTTTAAAGGGTTGGCCATGTCAGGAACGAGGTGTCCTTTCACGTTCCTGAAATGAGAGGAAATGTAATACAGAAACAAGAATCGTGGTGATCGTGAGTGAAAGAAGCCAGACAGCCAGGCTAACAATAGAATTAGCCAGCTAGCTAGCTAGTTAGTTAGTTAGCATTTACCTAATACTACATCCCTCAAACTCTACAAACAACTGTATTAAACAATGCATTAATATTTACACGCGTTATTTAGCTGGGTCGGATTCCTCAAGCTGTACTGAAAACGTCTCCTTTTCACTTTGTCCTTCCTTTACCTACAGTGTACATTGCAGTTGTACACTCAGTCGTATGTCGTTTCGTCTTATGTCGTAAATAAAAACAGAAGACCACGCATGCGTACATGTTTCCATGGTTACTGGACGCTAGATTTTCATAGCTTCAGTATGGTGAGTTTTTAACAGTTTCTTTCAAATAAATTGCCCCTTTTTTGTCCTTAAACCATTGTATTCAAATAGTTTAAGAGGCAAGGTTTAATGCTGACTATAGGTAATAGTTATATATATATATATATAAAAGGTATGGCTAAAGTTAAATTAAAGTAATTTATATGACAGTGAGTACAAGGCTGCAGTTAGCTGTACTGGTTAGCAGGCAAGTTAGCAAGAAGTACCTTTAATTTTAAATTCTCTGTCTTTTCTTCATTTTCATTCTAACATTACCCTGTATCCTGTGCCTTGAATTTATGACTTAAAGCATGTTAATCTTTAACTCTTTCTCCATGTTTTCTCCTGTGAATGATAGCCGCCCAAGAAAGGAAAGGTATGAGCAAAAGGCAGTCAGCACATTCTCAATTTTATAACTAAATGAATCAAATCAGTTCTGTAGTCAAAGATGCAGAGTACACAATCCCCTTTTCCCTAACAATCTACCCATTTCCAAGTAAGTATGGATAGGCCAGTGAGCTGTCCCTGTTAAACACTCATTTATAATGTTTTGCTGGTTTGAAGTCATCCAAAAAGGGAAATAAACCATCCAAGGCCCAGAAGGCGAAGCAGCAGCAAGAGGAGGAGGAAAGGAGGCTGCAAGAGGAAGGTAAATCCCTGTCCCTATCAATTTTAACTGGGGCAAAATGATAAAATATAGGTATTTGTTGTAAGCACTTGTAAACATCCGCTGTACAGTGTGTGGCATGAAATTCAACAGTAAGATGATGAAAAGCAATCTGTTTAATCTATTTTTGAGGTTTTACCAGTCACTGTTTAGGAATAAAAAAGAGATTCCTACAGTTTTAGGATATGTGTTGAGGTACTCTGTACATCCTATATATTTTTGCTTTACAGAGGAAGCTCGGCTACAGGCAGAGAGAGACGAACTGGAAAAGTTGGAAAGAGAGAGAAAGGAGAAGGAGCTGGAAAAGCTAGAATTAAAGGTAAGATTTCCCTGTGGAATATAATGCCATGTTAGTCATGTTCATTAAGCTATGGAGTGTGGAACATCTGATTCTTTTTCATTTTGAGAATAAATTTTGTTTCAAACAAGCCCTGTTTGCTATCTATCTATTTATCTATTGAAGATAAGTCCTGTAATTTCCTCAGGAAACACACAGTCGATCACTGTTGTCTTGAGTGGTCATACCTTTGTTGCAGTGTTCAATGATGTATTCGTCAACAGGACAGAGAGCGCAGAGAGGATGAGTTAGATGAACTACGCCATCTACTGGAGAATAATCATATTGCAGTAACCAAATGGAAAACTGATGCTATGGAGAAAGCCAAGGTGTGTGTTTTTGTCTGAGTTATTTAGTGAGAGGGTAGAAAAATAAGAGTTTAAAGTGGATACACAAACAACAACACCACCAAAAATGGTCTTAACAGATTTCTCATGGCTGATAATAAATATCCAGTAATTTCTTGTGTGCAGTGGGAGAAGTATATGCATTGTGATGGTACCCCTGACCCAGCAGTACAGCGGGATATTAACACATATATCAGCTTATGGAGAGATGACCCAGAAGTCAACATCACATCTGTGCTCAAGCAATGTAACCTCGCTCTACAGGTCTGTATTTTATGTTTAGATGTGTGTGTGGCTTGAAATTACTTGATTAGTCAAAGGACAAAAATAGAGAGGTAAACACTTTACCATTGTTCCTTACACTAAAAACAAGACCATTTGAGAATATGCCGATATAGTCCATCCATAGAAAGTATAATTAAAACTAGGGTATCAAGAGTGAAGCTGAGTCCTAGAAATGTATTATTTGCTGCATTCTAATGTTACCAAATCAGAAAGCAAGCACATTTTTACCCTTATAGCTGGTTGAGGAGCTGGAGGGTCTGCTCAGAGACGTTACAGATCCACAACAGGGCCAGAAGTACCAGGAGGCACTCATAAATTTGCAAGAGCTGATCCACTCTAAACACCACCGCACTTCTGAAGAGATTCTCAAGGTACAAAATTATAATTGCCATTGTGCAGTACTTCTACACTACACTACTACAGTGTAAGGAAGTGGTATGTAAACATTGGTGATTATCATGATGTCTGTGGGTTCCCTATTTTGCAAGATATGAGGCAATATTGCTAACCCCTTTTGTTGTTTATGTTGTGTGTCTCCCTGGTTACAGAGGGCCAGTGAGAGCATTGACACCGAAACAGGCAACATGCAGACTGTGGTAAAAGATGACAACATTACACTGTGTCTGTGGGCCAACCTCAAAAAGGATCCAAGGTCTGTGTGTGGTAGAAGCTACTACAAATATATTGTATAGGTTATATGTTACAATAAAAGAAAAGTCTGCAGATTGAACATCTGTTTCTAACTGGTCCATCCAGGTTTAAAGGATTAAACTTTGAAGAGGTCAACCTGGGCTTTCAGCTTCCCAAGCAGTTGGCTGTGAGCGATATTGCTGTACGGATTCTCCACACACACTACGACCACCTGTCTCTGCTAGCCAGGATGGCTCACCTGAAAATACCCACACCTAGCTGCAGGTGTGATATTACTGCCAACACTACTATTACTATGATTTTCTTCACAGTAATAATAATGCTGGTAATACTAACCTTGTCTTTCCTCATCTGTTCGGTCCCAGGTCTCTTGCAGGGGGTGACAAAGTTCCCGCAGACATAGATCTACCTGAGCAGGGGGAGACAAAAGAAGATGAGGAGGTGAAGAATGACAAGGAGACTCAACAGCAAAGAGTGGATGAGGAGGTGCAGTCCATCCGAGGGTTAGAAGGGAGGAAGATAAAACAAAAGATAAAGCGACTGGGCTGGGTTTTTACATTCAATGTGATGTTTTCATTCTTATTGTGTATGTTTCTCACAGAGTGCAGCCAGTCTCCAGTCTGCAGAATGCCAAGAGAGTCAGATACAGACACAGATGGAGGCACTCGGTGGTAAGATGCCCAATCTAACACTTCCTGACGCTCCAAATGTAAAGACAGCCACACCACACAGAATCTAAACCTGCTGTCTCTCAAACTGGTTGACAGAGTTTCTGATATATAAAATAACACTATTTAACAACTGAATCTACTAATTACTAATGTTTTTAAATCCTGATTAAGGGTTGTTTACATCAATCATTTTTGTAAACATAGGAGTAAATGAAGTTTAGAAAGACAAATATTCTTATTCTTTTTTGGATAATTCTGTTTTCGCTCTCCTAGCTGAGGGGGACTTAAAGTCTCACTCAGTGCAGTTCACAATGATGGACGGTGATGAGCATGCCCAGGTCATGGACCTGATGCAGTATACACCTCTGGGTGGGGTCTTCTACTATGATGTGTTCTGCCTCCCACCACAAGCGCACCAGGTCATCGGCTGGGAAATTAGACAGGTGAATAGAAAAGAGTTTCCATACCTGCTTTCACCAGGCTCGGCTGCTGACCCCTAAAGTTGACCCCACTTTTTTATTTTTCTCTCATAACACACTCCTCATAGGTGTTGGACACAGGGCTACAAGTGTTTCCCTACCCCACAGAGAGGTCCAACTTGTATGACAAGGAGGCTCTCACCTGCCCCCCTATCGGAGTGTCTATGACGCTCCCTGACTCTGTTGTCTTCTTGGAAACTCCCCAAGTGGCTCGCTGGGATGCTGCAGGTAAGACACACAGGAACACACACCGTGTAACACTGTCAAACATAGAAAAGCAATTGTAGATGAAATTGGAAATTGCACATCAGGTGCTGTCACTGACATGACAGTTGGTCTCTCATCCAGGTAAGCAGTGGAGGATGGACGGTATCACTGATGTGTCCTATGAGGAGGAAGAGGCCAAGATTTCCTTCAAGATGGAATCTTTCCAAGCTTTTGTGCTGATGCAGGAAACTTACGCCAACCTTCCCTTCCAGAGCTGGGAACTCAGGCCACTGGGCCAAGACTCTGCTGTTTTCACTGTCAACGGAGTGCTCTTTGATTTCAGTATCATGATCCAGGTAGGAGACAGGAAACTACTGTACACACATCAGCATTTCTCCTAATTTAAGAATAAAGTTTGTGTTATTTTTAATTACAGGGTGACCAGTGCATGTTGCAGTCAGAGCAGGAGAAAGGACCCTCTCACCTCCTAGGAAAGTGGATGAGTGGCCCCGCCCTACAGAAAGCCATGCTCAACGTGGGGATCAACATCTTTGTGAATGAGTACACTAACAAATATGTCAGCACCTGTGGCAAGGTCTGCATCTTCTACCTTTTGGCTTTCAGAATAAAAAAACTACAGTGCTGTGTAGAATGGACAAAACAGTGCTCCAAGTGTCTGGAGTGTATCTACATATGAGTGTAAAGTGACAGAAAGTGATGTTATCCTGTCCTTCCAAGTACAATTTTTTTTATAAAGATTGAGACATTGTTTAGGCTGGCAACACACAAAGCCATTTATGCTTCCAACTTATGTTACACACATTTGGAGCAGTTTTTTTAATGGCTTAGTTCAAAGAAAGAAGACTAAAAGTATACAGCTATGCTAGCAGCTCTGTGGGGCTGTTCTCAGGCACATTACTACTTTAACTAAATGCTAACATCACCATGCTAACATACTAACAATGATTACCCCAACATGTTGATGTTTAGCAAGCATGCATCTTAGTAAAGCATGTTAGCATGCTAACATGCACTCATTGTCACAAAACTAAGTAAGGCTGAGGTTGATGGGAATGTCATTAATTTTGCATGTATTTGGTGACGAATCAGAGGATTGGGCATATTAAAATTCTAGCCCGATGATGGCACTAGATGAAAAATTAAGGGGTTCGTCAAAGTTACTATAATTCATACTGAGTGGGATGTGAATTTCATGCCAACCTGTCCAATAGTTATTGAGATATTTCACTAAAAATATCAACTTCTTGGTGGTGATGGATGAAATGTCAGATCACCAAAGTCATTACAATTTATCTCTGTGGACCATGAATGTTAGCACAAAATTAATGGAAATCCATCCAGTGGTTGTTTAGACATGTCAGTCTCGACCAAATCGGTGGACCGACCAATTTACATCACCTGCCACATAATTAAAATACTACTTAATAATGTACACACGATTAGAGCTGCAACAATTACTTGATTAATCAGTAACTTGATAAAAGTAATCAGTTGCAGTCCTACACTGTAAGGGACATTATACAGAATGAGGAGCTTACTTATTTTTTGGATTTAGCTTTGCTGATAATACTTTAGATTCAAGTAGATTACAAGATTAGCTACATTTTCCTCACTTATAAAATGTGCCGAGTTGTTTCTCTCCTCTTCAGGACCCACTTACAGAACATGCTGCCTACGAACAGATGGCCCTCTTCGCCTCTGCCTGTGCTTTCTCATGGAGCAAGTGGAATGCCAAATGTGGAGCTGAGCATCTGGTCATGCAGGTATTCTTACTCACACATAGATACGGGTGTTGGACAGAGGAGGGAGTATACAGTCCGTGTATGGAGTCAAAAGCCACATTCAGAGGTCCATCCCATTCACTTCTGCACTGGCACATGACAAATAATTAGGTGTTGACAATGCAGTGACAAGGACTGCACCACAGCTGGGAGTTTACTGTGCCAACTGGGTGCAACTAACACAAACAGATTTGACATTTACACACCTACAGGCAAAGCAAGGCAGAGATAAATTGCCTTTTCAGAATGAGGAAGGAGGAAGTTTTAAAGTGCCACGACTGAGTGCTGTCAAGCAGGGAGCACCTGTTTCTCACTAGAAGATAGTGAAGTTACTGGCCATGGTTAAGTGAACAGACCCAAAATCAAAACACCAAATGTAATTTTAAGGTTCTCTTCTTTCTGTTTGCACTTATTGTTCTCCCCTTTCCACCACTAGGTGTGTGAGCACCAAGGCCCCGCTCCTGTGCTTAAGAACTCCTGGAGTCTCTACCTGCTCAGCGCTCAGAGGAGTCAGAAGCTACAAATTACAGAGAAGAGTGAGGCTTTCTCTCCAGACCTTTATCCTGGCAGTGAGTTTCACTCCACCTTCATCCACATGCTCCAGGACAACATGAGCACAGAAGGCATAGCTAGGACTAGGGAATCCAATTATCTGTTCATTGATACAGTACAGAGTCTGCTCTGTGCCACCAGACCCCTGATGTATTCTTAAACCTGTGTGAAATTAAATTGGTTGCAGTTTTTTGAAAACCCACTCATTAAATATATTTTAAACACCTGAATTTGAAATGTATGTTTGGATGCACATAAGAACACACGTCTTCTATTGTAGAATTGGCTACTTTATTTGTGCAAAGTTTCACGCATCTTCTTTGGAACATACAAAAGTGTATGAAGTTGAAAACGGTGACCATCACAGCAAGAACTTAGAGGAACATTTAAAAAAACAAAAACAAAAAAAAAACCCTTTGGTGTTAAGACTGTAAGAATGTAGAATTATAACTTAACAAAAAATAAACATATTCACATCTCCCCACGCAAAACTAACAAACTCATAAATATAGATTTCAAAAACACTTAAAAAAAACAAAACACTTTAAATCAAAGTTTTATTACCAGTGTTTAGAGACTAAAAAGAAAGGAATGAAAGGAATGGAAAATTCCATTTAAAAAGGCTGGCAGTCCCGTGTGTCCTCAAGTGCATGAAATGTGTTTAAAAAGCCACGTGGCAATCAGCCATCATCCATGATGTTTGTCAATGGAAAACTGCGCTGTGGCCCATTGTACGACTTGGTAGAACAGTTCTATCATTCTGATTAAGCTGTGACATGATTGGTCAGCGTTGTGTCAGCTCTGATGACTGATCAAAACTGATTTGACATATTGTGTTGGGTCCAGGTGGACAGTTGCCAGCAGCACTGATAGTAAAACTGCATCATAATGTGTTAAAAGATTTTGAGCAGCCCACTGTGAAGAACATTGGTTGCCACCCCCTGTAACTGCTTCTTCTTTTAAAACACAGACACACGCATTCACTCACACAGACTAACTAATTTAGCAAACGTGATGTGATGTATAAAATCCTCTATAGGGTTAACTATCCCCTGAGGACTGGCCAGTGCTGTCAAAGTCTTATTTTAGGAATCTTCAGGCACCAATAAACATCCAAATGGCCTCCACTCAGGAGTGGTGCGCCGTCCTTTCCTCATCACCACCCCAGTGCACAGACAATTTCTGCAGAAGGCTGATGGACAATAACACCATCCACCCCAGGTCACAGGAGCTAGACAGGGGGCTGCCCGTTGTGCCGGAGCCCTGCGTAGGGCCACAGCAGCTGCTGGATGGTCATCCAGGAGTCCCCTGTCCCCACAGGGGCAGCATCCACTGCTGGCTGCATCACCAGGCTGGCCAACAGTGCCAGGAGACCTGCAGGGTATGACAAAGAACTGCATATAACCATCCCATATGTTGACTTAAAAAAACATCTATGCAGGTGCTCGGCTTAGATGTTGAATGAGCAGGTATGTTATTTTTAATCAGACTTTTAGGCCTGTAAGACCTTCATAAATTGTTTTTACCAAAACAAAGATGAAATCAAACTCAAACATGCAAGCTGTATTAAAAATTGTGGAAAAAAGTTTTATTTGTGCTGCTGTCAAATCCAAGTTTGGAATTATCTATAAGATTGAAAAACAAACAAAAACAAACAAACAAAAATGTACCTCAAAAAAGACCACTACTGACAAACTGAGTTTACCTGCCAGCACCACCACCATGGCCAACCAAAGCCAGAGCCCCCTGCCACCTCTGGCTACAGCTGCTGCTGCCGCTGCTCGGGACGTCAGACTATGGGACAGAGACTGGGCCATTCCTGGGTCTGTAGACGTAGGGCTGGAGGAAGGGCTTGGACTGGAGGAGGGCAAGGGAAAACAATAAAAAGTTAGATAGAAAATGATACATGACAGTTGGATGGACACAGAGGGAAAAAAAAAGATAAATGGTATCAGATAAAGCAAGAGAGTGAATAAGTTACCAAAAATGAGACACCGTGATGGGAGTAAGTTGCCACAGAAATGTCTTGACAAACGGCACTTTCTGGTCAAATCTGTGGTTCATTTGTGGTAACTTATGCAGTGAATGGCAGAGTGAATTAGCTTGGTGCAGCTTAAAGTTGGCTTTCATGAAGCACATTTTACCACCCGTCTCAAAGTGTGGTAATGCAAAAACATTCACACCATCAGCATAATGAAAAAAGCTGTCAGTAGCACAGTTACTGGCATAGAGGTAGATGTGAGCAACGACTGATTAGGCAAAGGCAGCAGACAGTTTTTGGCCTGGAATATGTCAACAGTAGGAGTGCTGCTCCAAAACACTTTACAGTCATTATGAGAGTCAGTGTAATGTTGTAAGTGTCTTCTGATTGGCACTCCTATTTGATACATACAGGCTTTTGCATGCATTTATTGTTTTTTGGACAGAGAATTCACAAGCACTTCCAACTTTGGATTCTCCTCCCTACACACTTACAGCATAACAAACAGTTCATCCTGACTCCTGAGCGATGTGCAGGGAGGAAAAGAGGAAAGGAAAATTCAAGACAACACATGATCTGCTTGCATGAAATACTCAGTTGCCCCACATGAATAAAATAGTCCAAGTGAAGCAGTTTGCATTTAAAAGTGGCTGAAAATGTTAGTAAATGACGGAGAGACTAAGCCCGGTAACGTCTTTACCGGACTTAGTTTGTTATCAGTTAGACGCTTTGCACAGTGCAGAACTTGAGATCCATGCATGACATCACAAAGCTTCCATTATAATTTGACAGGTTGACATACACTGATCTCAAGTCAGTTAACAGCTGAAGGAAAGGTTAATTTCTGGCCCTTACAGTAAAAATGCTCTGTAAACATGATTAAAAGCTGCTGAGCCCCTGGATCAAAGAAGAAGCTAGTCCAGGACAGACCCAAAGAGTTTCATCACTTAGGAGGTTCCATATGCTCACCCAACTTCAACAGGCAAGTACGATTTGCTGCTCGCTGTTACAGGTTAATTTGGAGTAATACTTCAGCTTCTTCTTGCTTGCTTGATCTACTTCTGTGAAGCACTGAATTTCTTCACCATAAATAACATTCATTTAGTTACATTAAACTGTAGAGATACTGAGCAGTTAGCATTGTGATAGCCACAATGGCTGAAGAGGAAGAAGGACACCACCTACAGTGTCCAAGTTTGACAGAAATTCAAATCCGTCACTGATGTCAAGATATCACAGGTGTGTGATCCCTGCAGTGCAGTGTAAAAGCACAATGTTGAAATGACTTGAACATCAAAGAGTGAGATAAAATGACAAAATATCTAATACTATAAAAAATTCAGTTTGCAGCTACTGGAACCTCAGTGCAGCTAAATGGTGAACTCTCCCCCTATGCAGCTAGCCTCTTAGCTTTGCTGGCAGAAGGTGGTGCTGCAGTAGGCTAGTAGTGGGTATTTGGTTGGACTAACGTCTTAAGGGGCAGAATGAGGGAGGTGAGTTTGTTGCCCAGCTCACTGAGGCTGGACCTCCTCCTCTCTGCCACCGGCTCCGCCTTCTGCTCGTCCCCCGACTGGCAGTCGGTGTTGTCGCAGGCCGTCCTGTGGGCACGCGTGGGTCAGGCATTCACAAACACTGTTCAGTTGCACATTCATATACAAGCATGGCTACATGACCAAACCCTCTTTGTATGTGCACATGCCATGCACACGTGTACATTTCATGCATACGCAGACAACACAAGCAGGCAGAGGTGGACACCCTGAAAGATTCCCTGATTTACATTCAGCTTTCGTACACAAAGTTTTTGAGAGATCCCCGATAAAATTCACGTTTGAAATCATCTTCTACAATATAACAACGCATGCCCAGCAATACAAATTACTGGCAGAAAGTGGTGCTTCAGTAGGCTAGCAGTGGCTACTTGGTTGGACTGATGTCTAAAGAGGCAGAATGAGGGAGGTGAGTTTGTTGCTCAGCTCACTGAGGCTGGACCTCCTCCTCTCTGCCACCGGCTCCTCCTGCTGGTGGCAGAGAGGAGCAGCTTCACAACCTTTCAGATATGTGGAGAGCATTAGAAGTGCTCGATTCATATCATTTAAGCTTCAATTTTAGCTCAAACAAATTTATTCTACTTTCATTGTCCAAACATGAAAGCATATGGTGCCATTAAAAAAAGTCGACAATGTCTCTTACTTTACATTTCACACAGACACCAAAGAAAAATGTGCTAGAGGATGGACCAGATGCATTAAAGATGGCTGGCGTGTGGTTTGACGTCATCATTGCTTTTCCCTTGTCAACACTATCTTTCTTTACATCACTACCACTAATGTCCACATAGTCACTTGGCATCGTAAGAGATATCAGGCCTACTTTTGTAGTTTTGGTCTTTGTTTCAGCTCGTATTTATTTTCTTATCTGTGCTTCATCATATTACACTGTTAGAGTCAATCGTCTCACTCAAAAAAATCCAGTCATCCATTCTCAGCAGAGCTTCTTTCACAGTTTCAAGCAAAAATTATTCCACATAACACTGCGAAGTCATTAGGAGAAATGTGAATTAACATGAACTATAACGCTAAAACCTCCCAGTATTATCCATCATCAGAAGTTCAGTCATGATGTCACACCATAAAGCTGCCATCTTTATGCATCTGTGTCCACTGTGAAAAAGTTTGTGTGACGCAGGCAACGTGGCATCCTTTTCCATGGAATTTCTTACCCCTTCATCATGAGAGAGGGCTCTTCAGTGTCAACCCAGGCCGCAGAGCTAACAAAGCGTTTTAGTGGAGGGCGTGCCGTGCTCTTCCCTGCCACAGTCCTGGAAACCACCATTATCACAACGGTGCATAACAATATATACAACAACCCTCATGTCATGGTACAGGGAGCCTCTGTGGCTTGAATAAAACATCCAACAACAGGCAATAGCTTCCCACACACCAGAAACAATGCCGGTGTGTTTAAAAAGTAAAAGTCACTTCATTTCTTGCTTTATTGTGACCACACTCCCGTTCACATACAGACTAAATCTTGTTTGACTACTTGACATATTATGATGTAAGAGTAAATGTAACACACATACAAATACCTACCATGGGGATCGCCTGGTCAGTCTCTCCGTTTCAGCCTCTGAGCCGTCTTGTGTTTTGGGCTGTGTTGGGAAATCAGACAGTTTGAGTCACGATCATGTCAACAAAAATGCTCCTTTGCACAATTTAAACCAAAACATTTTTGACTGTCATGCTTAACTGACTGAAATCTCTATGTAAATCCGTCCTACAGTTTACATATTGAGGCTCACTGGTTTGAGACTTTAAATTTGTAGTTTAACCACAATCTGACAATTTCTTGCTTCCATGCACTGCATTACACTATGCTGCATTTCGTTTAGCACTGAATGCATAAGAAAACAGAAAATGTAGCATCAAACTGTGACAAAAACACTGCCTTCTACACAGTTTGAGACAAAATAATAATAAAAGGGAGCAATTAATATGTTTATAAAGATATGCTTCCAAGTTTTCATTACTCTTTGGAGCAACTCGCAAGTAGAATGCAACTAGCAGTGAAGCATGATTAGATTAAACATCACGTTAAAATTTCAAAATTGCAGTTGTGAAACGTTCACAGGACTTTGGACATTTTAAGTAAAGTGAAAAAAAATGAAAAGGCTGTCTGTCAATTAACATAAGGGAAACCTCAGGACTGGATCAGTAAGGTATTGTCATGGTTGCAATGTGACGGCAGTGTCACCCTCACCATATCAAAGTGCATGTTGCCTGCACCAGAGCGAGGGATAGCTGCTATGCTGACCCGCCGGGCTGATGACTGATCCATGGGAAAAAAAATGTTTTAATCAGAAAAACACCTCATCAATGGACAAGCACATAATTAACACAGAGTTAACATAAATCCTGAGTAATGCAGCTCACCTTGTAGTACTGTGACGATGACTGCTTCTTGCCACGGAAGTCATCTGGAGAGAGGAACACCGTTTACATGGTATATGGTTTGTGTGTAAAAAATATATCACATACAGTATTTACACATATACCCTGTTTGTATATACAGCAAAGACATGCATATAGTAGAGTTAGGTGATATAGGTTTATTAGTCTTGTGATAAAATATTTTATTTTACTGGTTATCAGTGTATCGTTAATGGAGGTTCCACTTTTAATAATCTAAATTATAATCCATTTGAAGGCCTAATGATTATTTGGTATTTAGCATAACAATCGTCAATTTGAAGAGATTGAATATCAGCAAAAAATAACAGCTAACTGTAAAACACATACTGCACTGTATGTCGCACCTCGACAGACAGTATGTGTCTTTGTGTGCAGCACTTCCAACCTCTTTCACTGTGTGATCCAAACGACCTCTCATTCTGCATGAGTGTCTCTCTCAGTTCCAGCAGCTCAGCGTGCTCCTTGGTGTACATCCTCCTCAGGTTCTCCACGTGCTGGATCATCACCTCCACAGCCTTACCAATACGGCTCTCCTGACATCCACATACACAAAAATCCATTGAATCATCAGAACCAAACTAAACTCAGTCGCAAGACATTACAGTTTTTTCTGTTTTTGTCCCAGCCAGGGATAAAAATACTTTCATCACACAGCAGGAGCTCATGTTGGTTCTCTTATGCCCACCTGGTGAATAGCTCCAAGCATCTCAGAGCGACTGGACACCCTGGTCATGGACTGGGTGAGGATATCTAAGTTCTTCTGGAGCCTCTGGATGATCTCCATGGACTGGTTGTCATCCTCACATAGAGGAGTCAAAGCCTGGGAGGAAGGTTAGGTCGAGGGAAAAATTATAGAGACATATTAACAGAGACATATAGAAAGAGAGAGATCAAGAGAAAGTGAATGACTGAACCTGACACAGAAATGATTCTACTCATATTCACCATCTCAAACATATTCAGTTACACTTATGGCTTAATTCAGTCTTATTTCTATCTTTGGCAGTGGACAAGTACAGAAACTTGTTCAAACATGAGTTTCTCCAAAGGAAGCCAAAGAAATCGAGCCAAAACATGCTGTGATGTTTTTCAGCATTTAGACAAAGATTCAAAATTGGAATGGTTTGCAGAACAAATTGTAGAGCTGCACTACAAATATTCAGTGTGTAATCATCAACAAGTGAAGAATCCACACCCTTAACACTGAGAATGTAAATACAATCACACCTGACAAAATAAACTTTTGCTGACAAATGTTGGAGCAGAACTTAAATGCTCCATCCACAGAAAGCAGGACAATCACAGACATATGTACACTGACCTGCAGTAAACCCTGGCAGCTGGACACCTCCCTGCGGACGTTCTCCTCAGCCAGGTCACGTGATCTCTCTTCCAGTCGGAGTCTCTTTTCCAGGGTGAACATGTCGCACTTGAAGCCCAGTGCCAGACGCTGAAACTCTGCCTGAAAACATGACAAAGATACTTGAGTTTTAAACATTTTAGATTGGAGCTAATTGCTGGACAAATTGTGAATGTGACAGTATATTCTGCCAGACTTATGACCATTTGAAAAAGTTCTATGTTTGATTAATATTACCCAGTCAAAGCCAACATTACTGTGCTGCCAGAAAAGTTGCAACTCCCACTCTGCCTTGAAGTTATATTTCTGATTTCAAATCAATTTTCAATTACGCAAAATCCCAGAAAATTGTGATCTTAAAACTGGCCTTGGTAAACCAATGGTTTACATTACTTATTACAAAAGCACAGCTTCTAGATCTAATGGTATACGAACCTCAATCTCCTTGTCAGTAGGTGACAGGCTGCGGATAAAGAGACAACAGTTAGGATTTGTTACATGCACACATGGATAATTATGGATTTGAAAATTACGGTGGGTTATTACTATCATTTGGTGCCTCACCTGTTTCTGTCCTCTTTAAAGCTGTCGTTGGTGTCAGAGATCATTGACGTTTCGGCTGTAGAGAGAAATGACATACAGATGAATCATGGCACAACATTACCTGACCAAATAGTGCAATCACCATTTACACTTTAAATTAGTTTCTGTAGAAGCACAGTTTTAAAATTGAAATTCAAATTATTATCAAAAGAAAGGTAGTGAATAATATTTAAATGTGTAGTAATATAGTCTAACATGAACATATCACACATACATTCCCTCCCATTGGTCATGCTGGTCTCACTCTGGTCCTCCTGAACCTTGTTCTCCTCGATGGCCTCCATGCCGTGTGAAAGCTCCTGCGGGGTCCGAACAAACATTACTGCGTCTCTCTGCTCCTTCTCCCCCTCCTGCTCTCCTTTTACCTCTGATCCCTCCATTCTCACATTCATCTCAACATCCATACTGCTTCCTTTACTCGCTCCCTCCCTTCTCTGCCTTCGCCCTCAATAGTTAGTCTTTACATAATGAATGTGAGTTGTGCAGATTTAAAGTAGCTGCCAGTGAAGTTGACTCTTGATTCTGAATGATCCGGTCCTGAGTGGAGACAAAATGAAACTATGCAGTCTCCCTTCCTCATGCTCTCTCTCTTTCTCTCTCTCTCACACACACGCGTTCACACACTCACATAGCTGGAAAGACAGCATTTCTCCTCAGGTCCCAATGTCATGTTGAATGATATCAATGGGTTAAAAAAACAAAACAAAAAAAACCCAGGTTTTTTTCTTTGTTTATGTATGTGTTGCTATTTTCATGGCTGTCATTATATCTTAAAAATTGCCTGGTCGTGCCATAACTATCAAAACTAAAACAAAAAAGACCCGTCAGACCTTCAATTACAACAACATTTGTTTCAAAACTTGTTGGCAACTATAAATTAAAAATCCATTCTACACAAAAGCAGCAGTCAAGTGTATGGCTTTAAATCCTTTAATATGTGGGATAACCCATCTAACAGTCAGCGGAGAATGAAGTGGGAGAAGAGCAGGTCTTACCAGTTCCCTCTTATTTTTGCTGGAGTCCTTTTTGGCTGTGTTATCCTCCGATTGGCTGGGGTCAGAGGTCACGCTGCCCATGCCGCTCCCTGATTGGCTGGCATGTGTGAAGGACGATCTCGACTGATGAGAGCTGCTGTTAGATAAGGTGGTTGCTCCACTGCTGTTGAGCCGGTCTGTCCCTGGAAGGAAAAGTTGGGTGTGTGGGCGGTCAAAGTTACACATAGATGTGAGGAGGCATAAATAAACAAACAGCTTGGAAATATCAGATGCTCTCTTCGTCTCCTTCATACACACTCATGTGATAGTTTTTCTTCCTACCTGCCATGCTGGTCACTACTGTTGAAGCCTCAGCTGTGCTGTCCTGCACACTCTCCTCCTCCTCCACCAACACAGGTAGCAGGCTCGTGCTGGAAAACACACACAGTGCACCATTACACAGAAAGCAAATCTGAACCTTAATGTGTGGAACAAAAAAAAAAAGAAAAGAAAAGAAAGGTGGCTTTTAGAATTGATACAGAGAAAAAAACACTTCTGTTTTGACTCTGTTGGATGTGAAGTGACGTGAAATCCCTGTGAGGTCAAAAGGTTTCAACTGATAGTCAATCACTCACCTGTCCTCCGCTGCTGATTTGTCTGCCAACTGGTCCTGACTCAGGCTCTGAGATGGACAACAGTAAAGGAAGAAAGGGAGGGAGGGGGTGAGAAAAAAACAGGTGGCCTTGCAGCACATTTTTCTGTCCCACATTACAAGAAATGGTCAATGATTAAAAGGCACATGTACACATGCGATCATATACATGTAGCGTACCTGTCCCATGGCAGTGAGAAGCAAATCTAAGCTGAACAGAGTGTGGAAGAGAAAGATTGGGCTGATTCCTTATATAATATGGAGCTTCATGAAGAGCCCTGCAGCTCTATGAGTGAGTGTGTGTGTTGCTGAGAAGGGTGCTCAGAGAACACATTAACATTGGCACAGTGCTAAGTAGTGGAGGCGGACTGTGTGCATACATAGTTGTGTGAACATGCGCACGCACACGCGCGCACACACACACACACACACACACACACACACACACACACACACACACACACACACACACACACACACACACACACACACACACACACACACAAAATGGAGCAAGGTGAATGTTCAGAGCGATGCAATAGGATATTGTGTAAGAAGTGGACGTAATATCCGTTTTGACACTGCTCAAAAATAGAAGAGAGCTACCTTACCATTTCACTAAATACTCCAACTTCAGATTTCAGTGTCATTTTACATCCAAAACAACAGTGAAGCAAAAATAAAACTGGGTCTAAAACTATTAGATGCAGTTTTAAATGGTATCAGATTTGTATCCAACACACTGCTTATTTACTTGAACAAACAGTCTTTACAGTCTTTTACAGTTAAAAATCATCCAGTCCTCCAAAATGCTGTGAATTTACTTGTCGAGCTTCTTTCTCCGCTAAATAATAAAATTTCATTCCTCCACAATCATATTCAAGGACATCATCTTAGTTTTTGTCATTGGTGTGTCGCAAATACCAAAGGTTTGACTGCCACGGAATAAACATTACTCAATGTTAGACATTACTTGTCTCTTCTTATTATGTGTGATCTCTTTGTAAAATGAATAGCGACAAAACATATGTCCAGTACATTCATCCTGGTGAGATCTTTACAACCGGAGAACACAAATCTTCTGAAAATGACTGGATTTTACTCCATCACTTCTCTCACTGGGACTAACATGAGTTAAAACCATTTAATGAATAATTTAAAAACTATAATACTGTGATAAGAAACCCACTTTTTTACCCACTGCATAAATATGGATAGAATTCCACTGAAAATGTCTTCCATTTACATGTAAGACTGTAGATCTGAATACATCCAAAAGTTTTTGTTCATAAAATCTCAACTCATCTTTGTTAGCAGATTAAAAGCAGGAGTTACTGTTCAGAATTATTAAAAACATTTTGACCAGGCTTCTATGAGTGTAAAAGGGCATTTTGTTGACTTTCTCAGCTCCATTCAGACTATCTCTCAGTGGGTGAGAGGGGTGGGAGTCCTGCAGGACAACTGCAGGTAGGAAACTAAATAAAACAAGCTGATCGATCTCTCAGCAGGACACAAAGCCGACTGTGGTTAAGCAGCATCACGACTCAAGTGAGTCAACAAAAACCTTCTAACATGAAAACACAACTATCAACTGTCATTTATCAGGGAAACTTTGCCGGTTTAAGTTTCTCAAATGTGAAGATCTCTGTTTGATATTCTAAATTTAATCTCATATTTGGTCTCTTAATCAAACTACATGACTGATCTGAAAATTGAATTTGTACACATTTCACTTTCACTTCTGTTAATTGATGACCTGCTCTGAACTGGTATCTTCTAGCATTTCAAATCCAAAGTAAACTTGCGACACCAAAAGCTTTAACACTGACACTTTAGTATGAAATATCATATTGTACTTGCCTCGTTTGGCAACAGAGTTCAGGGAAACTGAAATACCATCCTGTTACTCCCTGTGCTGGAGCAGTCAGCAGAATGATGGCCTCCTGATTCTCTGATCTTTCCCTTAATTTTACATCCCTGTCCTCTCCTCGAGGACTCTGCCCTCCACCCCTCCCCAAAAAACCCCCCTCACACACACTTTAAAAACACACCTATTCTCTCTCACCTAAGACAAACATGAAGTGGCAAAGAGAAACAGAAAGAGTGGGGGTCAGAAAAGAGGAAGCAGTGGAGAGCAGAGAACAGAGGAAGCTGCATTCCCTCATGCATAAAACACTTCCCCTCTGGTACTAACCTTAATACAGCTCATGTCTCCTGTGCTTGAGTCTGCCTCGCCTTCTTTCTCTTCTGCTCCTCTGTGGTCCACACTGGTCGGCTGAGTGCTGACCCCAGATGAAAGGTCAAAGGTCAGCTGTCAAGCACCATCCTTTTTCTCATTCTTGTTTTATACTTGGACACTTTCTTGTCATCCAATAACCCAAAATTGTTACAATATGAAACGGAGAGAGAGAGAGAGAGATGAGGAACAGCCTGCGTCTCTTTGTAGGTGGACTGTGTCTATGCAAAACATGTCTGCATTGAAACTAATTAGCCTGCACACTCCTCCCTCAGCAAGTAAAACATCCATTTGACTAGCAAATGTTGACCAAGTCATAGGGAAATGACAAAAAAGTAAAATGGTGACTTCAGCTTTGTGCATTTATAAGACCCATCAACTTCAAATCCAGCGGGGAAAGTTTATATTGCCATGAAAATTAGGCAGGATGCTGGATGAGGTTGGGTGGTTATGTCAGTTTCCTGACAATGGAAGCTTCTGTTTTGTGCCCCTTATCTGGGATTTGCCAATCCAAACACCAACTCGACAGGTCTGTCTGCGGACAATGTTCCTGTTTAGTTGTCCTGGAGAGAAGAGACTCAGCAAGAATGCAAAAACATAGAAGGCTGATTTAGAGTTTACGTTTTCTCATTTAAACCAGCCATCTCAGTAGTCTTTAGATAAGATAGTAATTCTCAATAATTTTAAAACAACCACATCACCACCTGGTGCATTGTCATTGTTGGGTAAACTCCCAGCTCTCTTTTGCCATCTCTTACTGCATTCTTGGTTTTGGGAAATCCTGTTTTGGTAGTAACTTATACTTATATCAGATGTGTCATGGGAAACAAAAATGTATCACAGGGCATATTGAGAAAGACCTACTGTAAAACCTGCTGTGTCACCTATGAAAAAGCCACATCCCCTTGTACAGTGATCACTCGCTCTCTCTCTCTCAGCAGTAACAGAGGCAACATTTTTGTTTCACAGCTCCATTTTCTATACTATAACGTTCTACTTGACGGCAACAAACTTGTGTTGCAATTTGCTGAAACCATAAATAAATATCTGCAATTAAAACATAAAACCCAACTATAGGTGAATAGCGGTTCCTTACTCTAATTATATGCCGAGTACATCAAATACAATATTTATTTTTTCATTTACCTCAGACTCTTGGTAATGGTCTCATTTGTTGCAGGTGATGTGCCGTCAGGAGAAACCATCTCAGGTGCTGTGGGAGGGGGATTACCAGGTGTGACCGTTTGGTCCTGTTCAGGTGAGTTGCTCAAATTTTGGGCTGCACCATCGGAGTGACACTCTGCAGAAACTTCTGCATTTGGTCAGACAAGAAAAATATTTAATTTTTACATTGTTTTATTTTACAATGTCAAGTATCACACGAGTGTGATGTTTGGAGCACTGCAGGATAACAGGTTATATATTAGCCAAACAGGTTCCTATATTTTCCCAGGATGCATTGGCAATTCTTAAAAAAACTATTCAGTGTGCTGTCCATGTAAATAAATACATTATCTTTAATATTTAATGTAGTGAAAATAATATCTTAAAACATTTCTTAACATCTGAGAACATTTCTTTTCTTGAACATCACTTAATAATTGACTTCAGTTAAAAAAATCTGTGTCCGTCTTCATATGATGGTAAATGACACTAAAACAGCCATGCAGTTCTGGATCACATAAAAAAAAAAAAACAAAAAAAAAAAAAACGAAAAAAGTGATGTTCATTCTGTGGTATTTGGTAGAGTTTGACCTTTATCTGGCAAGATTTAGTAAAGGTTTCTCTCCTCTAAACAAACAGCATACCAAGTGAGTCAGGACATGACTCACTCTTTAAGATGTAAAACAGTAGAACTGTAGACTAGCTGACAGTATGGGGGGGGGGGGGGGGGAAGAGAGAGAGAGAGAGAGAGAGAGAGAGAGAGAGAGAGAGAGAGAGAGAGAGAGAGAGAGAGAGAGAGAGAGAGAGAGAGAGAGAGAGAGAGAGAGAGAGAGAGAGAGAGAGAGAGAGAGAGAGAGAGAGAGAGAGAGAGAGAGAGAGAGAGAGAGAGAGAGAGAGAGAGAGAGAGGTCTTACTGTTCTCTGAGTGGGACGGATCAGGGAGAGCATCCCCCTCTGGGTGTCTAATGCTGACAGCTTGTGAGTGGGTGCTCAATACCACTGTTCCCTCTTCCTGAAAACACACAGACACATACACAGAAACAAAAATATAGATAAATATTCAAATAGGGGAAAGGATGAAAAGGTCAAACAAGCAACACACAAACCATGTAGCAAACAGCAAGCCCAGTCAGACAATAGAAACAAATCTTTGTCAGATGAGATGGCATTGCATAAAAAGTCAATCAACTCTAACAGCTGACAGACAGCACAAAGCATCAGTGATTGGTTGTTGGAAAGATCCTCAATTACTGTCATCTTCATAGGAATTCAAAGGCAAACATCACTTTCCTACTGACTGCAGAAATGATGAAGTGTTTAAATTAGTCTTGTAAACCTTGCAGGCATGAAATCAAACACTGATGGAAGTGAGAAGAATGCATAACATCCAAGATTAGAAAGTGAGGAAAGACTTGGAAAAGATCACAGCTATGTGAAGTGTAGGTTAGTATATACAATGCATGTGCATGTGCATATGATGCAGTATACATTCAAAACATTGTTCTTCAAATGCAGGTGCATAACCCGGTCTTTCACTAATAACAGCAAGTCCTTCTCTCTTTGATCTATATAAGGAAGCACAGAGCTTCAGCTCAACTATGCAGTCTGCTGCTTGTGAGGAGAGGCTGTGAATAATATGTGAAGAGCTATTTGGTAGGCAAATGGCAAAAAGAGATAGAATGCAGAAGCTGAGGGAGGAGAGTGAGAGAAAGGCAATGGCAGTACAGTGTATGCACAGTTCTTTATATTGAGCATTCATATTACATTATGAGAAAAAAGAACAAATCACAATTACTTTACATTACTGCAGACAGTGTTTAAGTATTCCTACCTTCCATGCAGTCAGTGCTTCCCAATTATTTGAGAGGTCTATGAAAATTAACTTGCAGAGACTGAACACTTGAGACACTCCATCACAGTGGCTGAAACGGGTTTTAGCCCTCCTTGTTTATGGTGCGTTCAAGGACATTCCCCTGATCTGATATTTGAAACTCTGAAATTTAATATGTAAGAGCATCCTTGACCGCACTAACAGGAAGAGTTTGCAAAAGAGTCGCTGCTTGTAAGTGCATTACTATATAAGTGTGAAAAAACGTGTGATATGTGTGAAAAAAATGTAAGGCAGACTAAATGTGAACTGTGATCATGTGATTACTCATCAACAGCAAGTTTAGAGCAAATTATCAACTTTCAAGTATAAAGAACATGATGGAGGGATGGTTAATGTGCCACAACAGCCAAACATGGCCATTTAAAGTGTCATTTTAATCCCCTTCTAACTGTAACTCATAACCACAACTACACAGGAAATGTGTGGTTATATTTTCAAAATAGCAAAAATCTATATGCCAAATGAAATATATTTTTAAACTTTACTAAATCAAGGAAAGTAAGCTGAGCATCACATCTGCTTTCTGTTGACACAGTTAACACACCCGTCACCCCTGGCAACTGCCTCGTACATCTGCAACTATCTACTTTTGGCCTCTGAGCAGCTAATGTTGCAGTGTCTGGCACAAGAGACCAGCAGTAGTCGTTCAGGAAGGAAGAGAGTCAGCGTAATCCACATTTCCCAGGTTAGTGTGAGAATTCAAAACAGTAAACTGCCAGTCACTTGTCCTCTGTACAACCCAGATGAAATGAATCATTAGCAACAAAATGGTATGTGGTATCAACAAACATAACATCATCTTGGCTTCTCTACATACTTTTCAGTATATCAACTTCAAAAGTTTTTTTCCTTAAGCTGCGGTAGAAGCTTAAAAATCCATGCGAACAACTAGGTTTTCAATGGAAGACAGACAACAACTTCTTTGAGATTGTCCATCATTACAATGTTTGGTGAATTGAAAGGGATCTTGATTCTAAACCAGGAAATCCAAACCAGGAAGTCACAATTGGAGGAAAAGCTCTGTTACGCTTATTACATATGCCTAAAATCCCTAAAATCAATTTGGGCATGTGCTTTTCAGGGATTGAAAGATGCACAAAAGTCTGGAAGTTACATTCATTTTGGCTATATATATATAAAAAAAAAACGAAAAAAAAAACAAAAAACTACTCATCTATTTTGGCCTGGTATTAAGTTACTTAGTTATGCAACTTTAGTTCAATCAACATCAACAGCCCACTGGGAAGAAGAATCATGATGTTCAACTTTTTATAAATACTACACCTAGCACTTGAAGGAGATTAGGTTTTTCTAAAGTTTACTACAGAATGCTCCATTATCATGCAAGTTAAAGATGTCAGTCATTAATCACTGATCTACTTTATATACTTTTCAATATTTAGTAAAATATTAAGATGTGAAAGGTTAATACACAAAAGGTCACACAAACATGGTGAGCATCTCGTACGATACATACACCTCATCCCATGAGAGGATCACCTCACAACTCAATTTACCTGTAAAGGTTGACAGTTCACCTCTGGCTCAGACTCAGCGCAGACTGCAGCATCTGTGTGACAGACAAAGAGGAAGAACAAGAGAATAATAAAATCATATGAATGATAAAAAATATGGAAAAAAATGAAAGTGGGAAAGATCAAAAGACGAACCAAAAGAAGCTGTTCATTAAAAACCCAGACCCTTGTCCAACTCATCTAGAGGGGTTAATAGACCAAAAACAACAACCCCACCTTTTACCATAAAAGGTCAGACTGTCTATTATGCAAGGCATTGTGCTGAGGGAGGGGCAGGGGGGTTAAAATACCATGCATGGCTAAGGTGGCATTAATGACCACATTTGCACTCTCGTTTTCTGTCTCTCTGCCTGCTAGCCACTCATGCAGGCAGAGGAATGGGGGATTACTGAGCTCACTTCATGGACTTGGACCGGTCTTACACCTGGCCATAGAAGGACCTTAAGGAAGAGAGGATTTCACATATTGTGTGGAAACGCACACACTAACTCTCACTCTCACACAACCTTTAGAAGCCCAGGGCCACAACAACCATAGAAGGCAGGGGTCTACTTCCAAGGGCCTCAGAGTGTGTGTATCCTTACAGCTAGTTAGTGTGTGTACTGTACTTGTGCTTCAAGGGTGGCTGAGTGCCCTGTGACTCCTATGGATTACAGAGGGATAATCCACTCTCACTCACACACACATCAACACTCAAAGACAATAATGGCGTCTGTAAACTGTTGTTCACCAACAGAGTTTAGCCTGTGAAGGACTTTGTAAGAAGCTGTGAAACCTGCATCCTGATGCACCAGCTGGACTACTGTGTGAGTCATGATTACTCTGCCTTACATTAATAACTGTGCTTTTTGACTGCACAATAGGAGTTTAAGGGAGTAAGAAGGACTCCTATAACTGGAATATTGCTGCCGACAGCGATCAGTACCATTAATGTGCATTTCTCTTGTCCCTACTGAAGACAGTCTGATTGAACAATAGCTGTGGATTAGCAGAGATACTTATAATCAATGTAAGCAATAACAAATGCTTATTATGGATAAAATTATAGCTGTCTTTGACAGCTACCGCAACAGCCACATGTCTACTCAAGGAGATAATATAGAGTATGTAGTGACTTAGAGAAATGATTCCATTTAAAATTCTTGTTTGAGGCCTTCAGCACAATAAGTTGTGTTAATGTACAAATACGTGTTGTTTCAATAACCATTAAATGTAGGAAATGTTTGTCTATTGTTTTTAAATGTTTATATAGTCTCCTGGTAAAAAAAGAACAAAAAATGCTGGATGTATTAGCTCACATTCTTGTTACATGAGGCTTCCCCCAGGATTTTTATTTTTAATGATAATCCTACTGAGTTTGATCCAGATCTGGGAACATGGTGAGCACAGGGGTCACAGCAGGGCTAGAAAAATATTAAACCATATTTAGCCCTATTTGGCTTTGAAGTTCCAGTCTGGGCTAATTCTGCCATATGCTGGATATCAAGGGCTTAAGGAATACCCCTCTGATTCAGAACATTTAATCTGTTGAAAGACAAAAAGTTTATAATAGCCCCTTAGCAGTTCAAGTGTTGAGATGTTGGTGTGGGGTGATCATTCACATGCATCTTGGTGTCCACA
The DNA here is from genome assembly GCF_021018895.1 of Seriola aureovittata. NCBI lineage: Eukaryota > Metazoa > Chordata > Actinopteri > Carangiformes > Carangidae > Seriola > Seriola aureovittata. Next base: position 6,845,805 of record NC_079385.1, read on the forward strand.
CTCACCTTGACCCTCTCTTACTGCGGCTTGCCCAGCCTGGGCCTCCCCAGAGAAGGCAGACAGAGGAGTCGACGTGTCCCTGACCTCTCCCTCTCCTGCTGTATCCACCACCATCCACCTGTCCTCCCCGTCGTCCTCTTCTCCTCTGGCTTTTAATTTATCCACCGTACCCTCAAGCCTGCTGTCCGTTTGCCCGTCCTGCACCCGGCAATTCCTCTCCGCCAGCTCGTTCTTCAGGAAGTCTTGGAGGGCAAATTCCTCCTCCCAGTCCAAGTCTCCATCTCCAGGCTAAAAAAAAAGAACATAGAAAGAAAAGGTCTGAAAAAACAAATGCATAAGTGAGATGGAAAAAAGCTGTGACAACCACCATGGCCTTACAGAAACAACTTATTAACAAAGCTGTTACAAAAATACATATGTAAAAAAAAATGTAGTACAACAATGTTTTTGCCCTAAACCAGAGATATATTGAATAAATCATTTTAAAGTAAGAGCTGCATTATTTGTTAAGGACAACCTGGCCACTGTGTATGGAACCTCAGCACAGAGCTCATTATGTTTTCCAGTAAAAACAACAGTGCTGTAATGGAAATGTCTAAGCATGTGCTAGTGCATTTTGTGCGAGGAGCTGTGCGTAGGTGTGTGGTCGCATCACACACTCCCTCTCTTCTACCAGATACTCCATCTGTCTGAATACAGTATGAGCTCTGGCACTGATCTCCAAGCAAACCATCCAATATCCATCTCCAGTGGTAACTGAATGTCAATAAATACAAAAACACATATTATTGAATTATTAAAATTGAATGCATTACAAACCTTATTGGACTTTTTTCAATCCAATGAACATTTGAACGGTCCAAATGACACTCATTCACCTCCCAGAGGGTGTACATGTTTGTCAGTATTTAAAAAACAATGTATACAGTTGCTTCCGTTTATTATAGGTTCATAGATATAAACCTGCTTCCTTCCTGTCTAACCTCTTCCTCTGGTGCAGGTGTCTGGCATGAGGCCTCTCTGCTGTCCTGGGGTGTCTTTAGCTGCTCCAGCTCCTCACACAGCTGTCGCTTCTGGTTCTCCTGCTCCTGCACCCTGCGTACAATGATACACAATCATGGTAATTAAAAGCAGCTGGCGGATTATTTGTTTTTCAAGAAAAATGTGGAAGAAATACGCAAATTATCGATGCAGACTTAACTGTCCACAGAGTAAGAAAAACACATGCACAGGCATCCTGCAAGACAGCACAGTGGACATACTGTACCCAATCCGCAGGCCCATGCAGTGTCCCATTCTGTTGCCCAGGGTGACCAGCGCCAGTTCTCCGACTGGCCCAGTGACGATCCCTTCACTTCAGTTTCTTAGATCCAGTCCCTACCCGACCCTCTAATCTCAGACTACACACAGATTCTCAGATGTGTCCTACAAAGTCCTAATCCTAGCACTGTCTCACAGTCCAGTCTTACGCTGAGCAGTCTGTATTATCAGAGACAGTCCAGAGCAGGAGGCACATCTATACCTACAATGAGTCCTCTTCAGTTTCGGTTCAGTTTTTTCTGCCAAACAATATTAAAGTCCCTGAGTTCACCCTGGCAACTGAGCACCAGTAAATCCCAGCTGGACAGCCTGACCAGTTCTCCCTCTCTGGTCTGACAATGTACCACACCAACTCTGTTATATATCTGAAGGGGATGTCCGTCTCCATGAACACACACATACAAACAGACACACACACAGCACAAGGAAAACCCATCCACACAGATTGAAGTCCAGAAATGGCCCAAACCCAAAGCTAGTGAGGTGGGCCCTTTGAGGTCAATGAGGTCAGGATGATTGACACATCTTTCCCCCACTCAGTACAACTGACTAGCCAACTGAGACGGAGCACTGGAGAGCAGGGATACCCACCTCAGAGACACTTGCAGAGGTCTGATATTAAGTGGTGTGTGTAGTGTTATTTATGTTGACTGATAAAGTTTTATAAATATGAGCTGCTTACAGGCAGAGCTCCTCCATGGCAGAAATTTCATTGGCTGCATAATCCTCTTTAGCTCTGCCCATTAAGTTTTAAAAATTCATTCAGGACCATGTAGCATTTAAGATCCTGGAAGCCCTGCAGGCATCCTACCAGACAGCTATAGGCTTGTAAGGACTAATCAGCTAACCCAGTTAGCTCAATATATTTAGACTGCATTTTATCAGTTAATAATTATGTTGTTGGATTAAATCAGCTTCAGGCTCTGTTACTAATGTGCTTTTCAGTGGTGTTAGTATTACCTTACTTAGCCAGAATATCCTTTAGCACTGCTTACTCTGGTTTATTTCAACCAATGAGATCACTGCTACAAAGAGCAGCTCCGCCTCAAAGAAATGTTTTCCTACCTTAAAGTCAAGTTGTCTTTAATTAGCCAGCACAAGATTCAGTGCAGTTCTATTCTCTTCCATCTTCCTCTGGTATTTCACTTTCATCTTTCTCTGTTCTCATAACAACATCACTCACTTCAGCGTTCAGCGGCTCACACATTTCTGAGTGCCCACTTCTCTTCACACACTACGCCACAGATACACAGGCAGTTCAGACAAACAAAAATCTTCTCACCTCACTGAAAGGTGGAGGATCTCAGTGCGGGACCTCCTCATGTTACTGGCCATTTTGATCAGCTCCTTCTCCAGGGAGTCTGTGTACTGGGCCAGGTGGTCCAGGCTGAGGGCCCAGTCTGCCCTCCTTGCGTCCAGCTCGGCCTGCACCGTCTGTGGGAAGACAAGGCCACAGGGTCAGCCTCTCGCCTGGGTGAAAGGATGCAGGCTGTTGCACAGCCTAAATAGCTGGGTGTCTTTTTTACGCCTCGAAAAAGTTCTGACACCTTACTGACAAAATCTTTCCTAACCAACAGAAACCAGACTTGTACTGGTACAGCTCTGCTCCACTAATGATTTCTGTCTCATTTGGTATGTTTACTGCTGTATCGCAGTACGTGGCTAATGAATGCAGAGTGGCAACAATGCAGGAGGAGGGGGGAAAGAGAGAAAGAGCGAGAGAGACAGAGAGATACAGAAAGTCAGAGTGAGGGAGGAGGGGAGTGGGTTGTGTTCATGGTACAACACACTGACTAAACAGCTCTGCTTGGATGGGGCCTGTTGGAGAGTTATATAAGTGAGAGATCTCTAGAGAGGAGAGATAGTGGGTGGGAAGGAGAAAAAGAGCAGATAGACAGTGATAGATAGAGAAAGAGTGCAACAGGTGGAGGGAGAGGAAGATAGAGATCAGATTATATCATTTTGAGATTCATATCTTTAAAAAAAAAAAGTACTGACACTGCCCTTTTTGGCCTTAAATCAGCCTGTAGGCATACACAGGAACTAAGACTGTAGTACACTGTTCTGCAACTTTTCTTACAATTAGTATCATAAGTGGGCTGACACTGAAGGAAAGAATAGAATATGTGTGTGAAAGTGTGTGAGTATCTGACCTGAAGACCGGTGTCTGTGTTGCCCTCTGGCTGTGTGAGGTCATCCAACAAGCCTCTAACTGTAGATAAGATAGAGGCTGTTTCGTCCCTGAAATCCCTTTTCTGAGAGACATAGAGAAAGCAAGACAAAACTTTACATGTATCAATATATTCAAAAACCTTATGTGATACTATTCTAAATGTGCCTCAACAGTTACTCCAACACAATAATAACTGTTTCATTAGTAAGGGGATGATCATCCAGATGCACAGAGAAGCTAACAAGTACATGTTCAAGCTAACTGTTATGTTGTCTTATTTCGCATGTATCAGGCTGTAGCTGAAGTTATAGAAAGAAGCTGGGCACACTTAACCGCCATGCAAACGGCTACAACTGACAATCCAACCTAAACTTTTTAAATATTAGTCTTTGTAACAAAGTGATTTTTAACAAATGCTACAACTGATGCCAAGATGGTTTTGTGTTGATTGGAATAAGTGACATTTATATTTTCAAGATGAATTCACATCTCAATTGTGACATATGAAAGACTTTCGATAAGAAAACCATGAGACTATTTTAGGTGCCAATCATCCACTAGTCACCAATCTAGTCCGAGCTCAAGGCATGGCTGCACACATGCTTCATCACACTTGGTTACCAGTTTGTTTAACAGGCGCTTGAACTCCAGAGCCATGTGTTCAGGACTGGGTCCCTGCAGCATCATCAACACTTCCCTGTCCAGCGTCTCATCCAGTGGAGAGGCAAAGCTCATAGTGGTGGACAAATGGTTAACTCCATGGGGAGCCTGTGGGAGATAGCAATGCATTTATATGAATGAGCAAAAGATGCTTAAAGCATAGTTACCATCAGTCTAACTGTTGCAGAGAGACTGGACAAGTACATAGCATGTGGTGAACAGCATGTAATGCTCGGACAGTGCTTTATATTGTGTGCAGAATATGTGGGAAGCCCTGCAGCTTGTGGAAGAAAACTTCAGAGATTATTCACCTGCCTGTAAGGATAAAAATTCTCAGAACAGCAGTTGGGATCAAAAGAACTATAAACTGAGATTACATAACACAGCCACTACTAGCTCTGTCTGCTGGAGTGGTTGTTCTGTGTGAATATGGTGTTTCTGTGTAGAACACATTCAGGTTTAAATGTGCAGCAGTTTGGCTGCTACAAGGAAGATGTCCAGGAGTTGCTACAGCTACTAATTATTCATCAGGAATACGATATCTAAGGGCCAGAGACTGCGTACAGAAAGATGAGCCTACATGTCAGAATATAAGACAAAATGAGAGGAGAAGGATCAAATGAGTAAGAGATAAGAGCAAGGGTGAGAGAGAGGAAAAGGAAAGCTGAGCAAATGACAGCCAGAGTAGGTGAGTGCTGACCTCCAGTGGTGACTGTGCCAGAGCCAGTTCTGTCTGTAGGGATCCTGAGCTGCTCTGGTTCAACCTGTAGGCCACTGTAAGGGACAGACCAGCCCTGTAAGAGACAGGAGGAGAGGTCAGGTGCAAACACATTAAAGACATTAATTAGAAAAGGCGGTAAAAATTAGAGAGACTAGAACACCAAAACTCAAGTTTTTTTAGATAAAGTTCGTAGCTTAAAGTGGTTTCTCCTAAAAAAAAAAAAATAATAGTGTAAAAAAAGAGGTGGCTAATGTCTACTTTCTTAGTAGTGCATTAACCTTCAATGTCAATATCTGAAATCCTTCCTCTCCCAGGTCATTCTTGGTTTACTTACCCAGCCAGGTCTGGATGTATCATCTGCATCTGGTTCTCCAGCTTGTTCTTGTCCGCTCTCAATAGCTGGAATCAACAACAGAGGAACCAACCATGACTCAGTCTGTCAAATAAGATATTTAGAGGCCTGCTACATAGCATACCCTTTCTCCTCAACAACAAAGCTGTGAGCTACAAGCCCTGTGTGGAAGGACACCAGGTGATTTCATTCCCACAGTCGGTCTTCACAACCAAACTAACACATGCTGATAATTGTACCAACACACTGGATACAGCAGAGAACTGTCAGTGTAGTAAAAACACTGACTTGCAAAAAATTGATAATTTGCCTATTAAATTACAACATCACATTTAGCTTCATATTGTAAATGTTTTTCCCAAATATTCATATGAAAATAAATAACTACCTGAAGTTCATTTCTAATCTGATTTTAGTGTCACTCTTTTATAATAGAGAAGAATCTGAAAGAAGTGGTGGGAGAAGACAGAATGATTTAGAAAGGGGCAGATAAAATGGCTGCATTGGCATGAAGCAAAAACAAGCCAGAAGACATATGGAAGAAGTAAAAGAGCACCACTGAGAAACTATAGGGAACTGTTGATGCATAGAAGTTGAAATAATGATTTGATGCAAAGTTCAGCACACTGACCTCTGTGATGGAAGAGTATTCCTCCACCGCTGCCTTCAGCTCATCTATCTGTCTGCCCTTCTATAAAAGGAGGCAAAGGACACAAGAGCAGTTTGAGTTTTGCAGACAAATGGAAAAGAGGAGAAGGTTCAAGCATTTTTATATAAGAAAATGATCAAAAACTGCCACAAATAGCTAAAGCTTTACAGTTACAGTAAAATGGATAATAAAACCACATAAGGCACTGACCTCAAGTATCACAGCTTCCTTTTCACTAACGACAGTATCAAAAGAGTGAATTTGCACCTGAGGCCAAGGAAAAGGCAGTTACATAATAACATAAAGGAAGCAATATGAGATGGCAACAGTATTTCCAATGTGCCTGTGACAGATTTACAATGTCATTTTGTGAGGAAAGAAGGCAGATATACAATCAAAATGCCTGAGTGGATGGAAAACAGAATAAGAGAAGGATAAAGTGTGAGAGGAGATTGAAGAGGCAGAGTAGATGTGTAGTAATCCAAAGCAAAATGCAAAAATAATTTTGCACAGATAGTAAAAGGTACCTGAAGGTCATCGTTAATGTCACACAGCTCTGCTATTCTCCTCTGAAGCTCGTCTGTCTCCATGGTGACCTTGAAGTTCTGAGGAGCCATCACAGGGGAGTGAGGACACCCATTCACATCCTTTCATGAACAAACTTGCAACAATATACTCTCTGTGAGCTATCTATGAATAGGTGAGTGCTTATGATGCCCTGTGAAGTCAGGTCACTGATTTCACTGTCAACTGCTTTGACAAGTCATTTTACACAGTGAAGTACCTCTTCCTGAAGAGAAGCAATCTTGGCAATGAGACTCTGGTTCTCTCTCTCCTACAAAGAAGAAAATCAATCAATAGCAACTATGGTAACACATTCTCAGCCCTTGACTCGTGCATTTAAGATATTACCAAACTACAAAGACAAGACATTGTAAAATTTATGACAGCATTTGGTGAATATGAGGAATTTCATTTAAAACTTAAATGATGTAGACTGTGGCTGAGACATGGGGTTGTCGTTCAAGGCTTCCACCATGTTTCTGAATGTGCCAGAAGTTGAATGTTATGTTACATATACAACCATTTACTTTTATAAAGCCTGTTTGCATGTTGCAAATCCTAAGTGCCAATATACATGGCTGAAATACATGCAAACTGCAAGTCAAAGGATTCAACTGTCAATAAATGTAACATTCATTTCAAATACACAATAATTTGTTTTACAAGAATTAAAACAATTGCTACAATGCAATAAACAAACAAAAAAGACAGTTCTATTTTTCAGTCATAAGAAGTCATTCAAATCAAAGTGGCAGAGCTTCGAAAAGATTAAGCTGCATTACAAGAATTATCTAAATCCAACTGGGGTCAATAACAGCTGATGCTATGACTTGTGGTCTACAACACAGTAAATTTCAGCTGCATTTGTCTGAACATAGACTAAGAATAAACCCCCTGTAACAAAACAAAGGACACCTCTTAGCATGTGAGCAGAATGCACTTTTATATGTCCTTTATGTGCTGCCTGAGTTTCACCGACCACGTGTTTGCTGTGTGCGGAGGCACGAGCTCTGCCTTCCTCTGTACAGCTCAGAGTAGCCTTCATCTCCTCCACCTCCTCCTTCAACATTTTCTCCTTCTGGGCTAGCTGATGGTTACTGTGCAAGAGGACAAACATAGACAGAATTCAACAAACCGCTGCATGCTACAGTAAGTAAAGTAAGTGCTTGTGGGTATGTATTTGCTTCTTACACCCTGGCCTGGTTGCGTAGATCCTCATTCTCCTCTGCCAGCTTCTGGTTGCTGTCCTCCATGCCCTCCACCACCTGCTTCATCTTCCTCACCTCCTCCTCGAGCTTTTGGTTGCTCATCTGAAGGTCAGCAACACAATATACCAGCTCTGACGTTTCACTGAGAGGGGACAACACATATAGGCATAATGCAACTTAGTTGTATAGATCAAGGACATGTGTGGGTGGTAATACACACAAATACAGGCATGTTATGGCCCATTTATAAAGACAGCACCACTATTTCACACACATCACTTACAAATCTGCTCTGGATGCCTCCCCTCCAAAAGCCTCCAGGCTTCCTGAGGTCATGTTGAACATCATGGACCTCTTGGCTAAAACACACAAAGATCCAAAACACATTATGAAAGCTCCAAGTTTCATAAAAAATTAGACATGTGTACAATACAAGGAAATGAAAAGCAAACATGTGAGTGTTTACATTGCACACTCACCAGACAGGCTGTCTCTGAGTTTGACTGAGTCTTGAGTCATGTCATCTGTTGTCTCTTCCCTTAGATACAACAGAGAAATCAAACATCAAAATGTGCAATATCAGTTACTTTCACAATCTTTTGCCCGAATCCGACAGTCACGCACCATGGTGTTGCTCATGGACTCCTTCTAATGCGTTTGTAATGCATCACTGACTTGTTGAACTGTTTAGTTTTTGGTGCCTGGCACACCGAGCAGCATGGCCCTACTGCAAAGAGAGCTTTCTCTTTGGTGCACGTTCCTTACTCATTTAAAAGTTAAACAAGTGTGTATTCAGTAACAAGATACATCATCACCAAAACTGGACCTCTACTGTAGCACTTACAGCCCACACATTTTAAACCACAGAACATAATGGCCAAGATGTATCATGTCTCACAGGTTTGTGACTTGCATAAGAGATAAATGAATATAGTATTAGCATCAACCCCAGAATCTGTGTAATGCTGTACTGAGAGTAAAGGAGAATCCTCCAGCCAAGGCTCATCACACGAGACCATTTGATATAGACCTGACAGAGTGCAGTGCAAAAAAGATGTAAAACTGCCTCTGAGACAAAAGACACACTCTTAAATGAAGATACTAATTGAAACTATGGGGGAAAAAATACCACCAGACCAGTAATCTCGCCTCTGATGCATAACCCGCCTACACAACTCTGTCTACGTGCATTGCTCAAACTGAACATATCAGTGTCTGTTCTCTAAAAGGCTAAACAGAAAGCAGAGGACCCGTAAAGATGGTGCAAAGTGTCCTCTCCTTTTTGCACCATATGAAAGAGGTTGTAAACTCTAGTAAATACAAATCTGTATAAGGAAACAGCAAACATGTGAAGCAATTTCAGCAAATGATTTAGTTTTAGTGCAGATCTGGATTACAATATTAGCTGACAAAATCTTTCTAAGTTCATTTTTCATACCTCTAAATTAAAGTAGGTACTCTCACAAGACAAATGACCAGAACACATTTAGTGCCAGCAGAAAGTGCATTTCTTATCCTTCTTTCTTGATTTATGAAACTGACAGAGTGGTCCCTGCACATAGCCACAAAACAACACTGGTGAACCTGGATTCAGCATCTGGCTAAGGGCTGCTTCAATTGACGAAAGCTTGACCTCAGATGTTCCAGGATGTTCACCTAACTTTAATTGCAAAGTCATATTTTATTTAAATAATAAAAAAAAAAGGAAATAATATTTTAAAATTTTTTCCTCTAAAAACTAAATCAAAACCACCAGACATTTCAAAAACTAAAAACCAGACGTTACAAACCCAGACAATTCTCATTTCTAAATAAAAGGGCCCTAAATTGATTTTGCACGTCTGCCTTTACCCATTGTTGCGGCAGTCATCAATCCACTCCTTCATGACGGCGTGGTAGGTGTCCAGGTCAATAGAGACATCTTTGTGCTCTGGATCCAGCATGTTGCAAAGCTCTTCCAATCCGCTGTCTTCCGAGCTGCGACTCGTGGTGTGCCGCAGGTAGTCCACAATGTGAGACACGTACACTTTACCTGGAAGATGGGCCAATCACAGAGACATATAGATAATTTTACCCTCTTAAAACATGAACTGTGATGCAATACATTTCAGGAGTTATTTTGTTATTGATGAGTGTGATGTAATTTACTTTTGTAGCATACACATTTCTCCCCAACCTACTTGTCTATTTCTACTGCCGATTTGAAAGCTTTAACACCCCCAGACAATTCTGATACATCGTGACTTCAGATGTGGGTTATAGATGTAGGTGGCAAAAGTAGTAACCATAGTGACAGTAAGAATCATAGTTATCAAAACATTGAGCTGACTTTACTGTTTTGATAACTATGTGAGGACTGAACAGTGGTCTAAACTGTGGACTATTCTTTCGTCCGCACACAAAATACATTCAATGTCAAAATTATTGAACATATTTCTCACTCAATCTCATCCAGCAAAATTTCAAAGTAGTGCATCTAGTATTTACATGCAGTACTCTTAGCTGTTCAAACAAACATAACACAAAGTTGAATTAGACAGAAATGTGCTATATTTCCACAGCAGTACTGTGCTGGAACAAAATCTAGAAAGTTAAATCAGACCAATCATAGCTGAATCCCATTTTAGCTAAGGGCCTACTCAATTATGTCCTTTTTATTTTTCAATTTAAATGACATCTGTGAGAAACCATTGACCCCAAAGACAAAAACCTGGACCCATCACCTGAATAAACAACAGAAAAGACAGTAGCAGAAGTCTTCTTCAAAAAAAGGTGAAAAAAAAAATCCGGAAATCAAATAAAAATAGAAAATAAAATAAAACAAACAAATAACAAAAAGAATCGTTACTTCCTACTGCTTTAAAGATTCCATATCCACATCCCAATATCCTGTACCTCTGCTGCACAAGATGGTTCACTCCAGAACAGCATTAAATATGTCAAGAAATCATAGAAGTCCCTGAACAGCAGATGAAAAAACTTGAAGGATCTTGCGCCTGCCAAAGCCAGTAGGCACAAGATGAAGACTTAGACAACACTGATACTGTGTCTGGTCGAAGCTGAAGGAGTTACATACACTGTCCACACAGAAACACACTGCCATAGTACACTCATTGACAAGGTATAATTCATCATTACGCTGCTGTACACAGCTTGCTCAAACACTGTGTTTCTGTGTGACCCAAGAAGTAAGAGTGTGTGTGTGTGTGTGCGTGTGTGTGTGTGTGTGAGAGAGAGTGTGAGTGTGTGCACGTACCTCGACGCTGAGTATCACAGGCATGGAAGATGGTATCAAGCAGATTCTCCTCGCAAATGAGGCTGATTTCTGCCATATTATCCTTCCTGTTCTCAGAGGCCACTGAGCTTCCTGAACGTGAATATCACACACACACACACACACACACACACACACACACACACACACACACACACACACACACACACACACACACACACACACACACACACACACACACACACACACACACACACACACACACACACACACACACACACACACACACACACAAAACACAGACTGTATTGAACAAACATAGCAAAGCAAGCACATGATACATTTTCCTTCAGGCACAGCAACCATTGCAAAGTTGCATGAAGCAGTTTGGAGCTACAAATATTATTTTAATTTTTTTTTTTTTTTTTTTAACAAAATAAATTAAAATCAATGTCTTAAAACTGCAAACTTAGCCTCACTAACGGTCAAAACAATGATATGAAATAGAGAAAAGGAAAATTCTGAGCCACCAAGCCCCAATCATCCCCCTCGTTTTTTTGTGCTGGAATACACCCTCATCCTGATTTTGCCATGTGTTTTAACAGTTTTAATTTAGGAATGTGGAATATGTAAGAACAAAAACGAAATAATTCAAATTAGATTTTGATAAGACTCCACAACAGGGTAAAATCAACTTTTAGGCCCTAATCAATTCTGAACATACATACATACATACATACATACATACATACATACATACATACATACATACATACATAAATAAATACATAAATAAATAAATAAAGGGAAAAGCCAGGGTAACTAGTGCTTTCAGGGTCCCAGAGTTCTGAAGTCCTTGGTATATGCTTTACCTGGTTAGTAACCCAGCCTTTTGCTGCAAAGTAGCTGCACTCTTCATATTCATCCTTTCATATTGGCATTCAACTGTTACTATTAGAGTCCCTGATCTGAAAATCCTTAGAAAATCTACAAAAACTACACATAATAAAAATGTTACTTTGAAAAATTAGACGCCCTCCCAGGATACCCAACTGCATTTCAATTATTTTTTTTCTGGTGCCAAAGTTATAATCCATTTAGTTTCAAAAAAGGTCCACTTACAAGAGTTTTCCACAGTTTTCAACTGAATCTCACAATCTAGATGCAGTTTGCTCAACAAACAGAAAAAAAAACTCCATCTGGTAAAGAATACCATAAGATGTGGCTGAAATCCCAGGAAAAGATAGTAAGTGGACCTTGAGTTAAATTCTGTCAGTCTATCATTTTTGTGTTTGCTGTAACAACAACCTGCACATCCCAGCTGGGCAGCAGCAGCAGCTCCTCCCTACCTCCATCTCCCATGGACAGTCTTTTCACAACCAGAGCTGGATACGGCAGCTCGCACTCCATCGAGTTTGTTGTGTCCGCTGAGCAGAAGTTGAGGTTGTAGGAGAGGGTGCTGTGACTCGGGGCGAAGGTACGTGACAGGGGCGGGCTCTTGCTTGGCCTCGCACTCTCAGGCTGCACCGACTGATGTCCTTTTGTAAATGTAAAGTAAGGGGAGTCTTTGGACTGGCCTGTGGGTGTTGAACAATACCTCTGCCATGTCTTAACCTGTCTTAAATCACTCCCATCTGCACCTCTCCTCTCCCCCAGAGTGCTAGTGATGGTGTATGTAATGTTAGTTGGCGTAGCAGGGGTGGAAGGGGTGGCCAGAGGGACAGGGGGACCCATGCTGCTCCTTTGGTAGGCTGCAGAGCTCGGCATCCCAATCCCTCTCCCCTTCTTCTCCTTCAACCTCTCCTTTCCCCTTTCCCCTTCGTCTCTGTGGAGGGCCCCTTTCTTCAGGATGGCTTCTAGGTTGTGCCTGAGGCCACACTGGGGGCTGTCGTAACTGCTCGAGGAAAGCTTGGGAATCTGGAAAGGTGAATTGGGCTCTCGGTCACCGCGCCACTGGATGGTCTGCAGTTTGCGGCAGATGCTGTCCACGGGGTTGTGCCGACGATTTGGCTGGGGTGTGTAATAGTCCATGCTGCTGATTGCAGGGCTGCAGTGCTTGTTTCCTGGATAGAGGAGAGGCTGAAGTCTGAGGAGAGACAAGCAGAAAATATTAAGTTTATAGTTTAAAATGGAGACAAAAGAAAATAGAAATACATGAAAATACTTAGTAGGCCATAATTATCCTACTGGTAGATGATCAACAGTACATAGTAAACACAATAAGGTCCTGGATAAGTGGTTTGCCCTGTTTGGAGTAACTCACAGGATAGAGGAAGAAGATGAGCAGTTAGAGCTGCAGTGTGTCTGGTATACAGAGAATAATGAGACCAATACAGAAATATGGTATTTCAAATATGAAGAATGACAGCAATGGTATGATAAAAGCCATCTAATATCCAAATAGTTAATATTACTCCCAAGATCCAGTATCTATCATAGGCAGGTTTTTGTGATAAGAGCTGTAAAACAAGCAGAAGGAAATTAAGGACTGAAGAAAAGAAGATGATAAGGTAAAACAGAGACAGATGGGGTACAAATTTTAACCTCCTAACAACACAAATTTCTTAATAAGGGACCGGAACTATGACTGGAGGGCCCACAGAAATGATTGTACATGCAAACCTGCCCACAAGGTTTCTGATTTTAAATCTTGGCTTCTCAGTGTGAAAAAATGAAAGAAAATACGTTTAAATCCAAAGCACCAACTACTTAGGCTCCAGGTGTGCAAACAAGCCAATTAATTCAATTCATCACGAATTTATAACCTATTATCATTTATTTCAATACATATCTCATTTTCTCTGATAAACTCCCTGCAGTTGAACTAACAGGTTGAAATTGGATATTAAAATTGATTTCATTACAGAAAATGAGCTACAATTATAAAACATTTAAAATATGTATCCGGCCACGGCAGACACACCAGACACAGGGAAATTTAGCGCAAATGTAAGTCCATACAAACATATGCACCTGACCACCAAGTCTAAAAAACACTCACCTGCTGTGTCACACTCTCAAACAGCCTTTAGCTAATGGCAGAATGTGTATTTCTTGTTGCCGTGTTAAGCTTGTATGAGCAAATACCCACGACGAAATGTTTGGCTAAGTGACCAGGCGCAAACACAGTGAGCAAGAGCACAGGTGGTACGAAGCTGTGCGCTCGAGACAGGAAAGAGTTAAAACCTCAGTGGGTGTTCACGGTGGTAAAAATGAGGCAGCACCCCCTCCCTGCGGCTCGAGGGCGACACAGCAGCACCCACTATAACAGCAGGGTACCGCACAACTTCAAATTTATGGTGTGGTAAGTTTTATTGGTTTTAAGTCCAATAAATGAAAACGAAGAACTTGCACTACAACTAGCCTCCTCCTCCGCTACACGGACAGAGAAAGCTCCAAACTGCAGTGCTAGTCCATAAAATTAAACCAATTTGGATAAAATAGATAGAACACAAATAAAGACAAAAAGAATTTCCCTTTAGGAGTGGGTTAGCTGTGTCACTGATGTACTACTTTGGATGTTTGGTGTAACTGCAACACAAGAATGGGACTTATTTCAACCTGAGCAATCAGTAAGCGGTTTAGCAGGGACAACTTGAAGGTGCACGGACGGTTTCATTTTCATCACAGCCACCTTTGAGTCAGACGTCTCTCCTGCTCTGAAGGTAACCGGTAGACTACTAACATGAATGTTGGGGATAAATATTGGTGACGCAGGCTGTGCTTTAATCTGGCAGTGAGTGTAAGTACACAATATTAATAACCTATAGCCTACTAAAGCAGTCTGATATGCTCATACACATTGACCTGTACTGCAGTGTGTCACCGTAGGCTGTATGTAAATGTTCGTGAAAGCCAACGATAGAAAGTCTATTTCTGTTTACACCTGCATTTAAAAAGATATTTCAAAAATAAGAAACAATAGGGTCTTCTATGAGCTGTTGTATAGATTTTCAACAGGAAAAAAAAATGAAGTAAGTCGTGACAAAATATTATGTGAATCAACCAACTTAAGTGAGTGAAGGACTGTCAAGTTCATTGCTCAGTATGATAAAAGCTGGTTTGGCTACATGTTTAATCCTGTCCAGCAGGTCATGCTTCCGGTAATGCCTTACTCGTGCAATTGTTGCTACATACTGTATTTGTATATGCACATATTTGTAAGCTTTTTTGAAGAAGAAGAATAAAGTATAGGTGCATATTCAAAGTCTATTTTTTATTGTCATTACTGCTTCAGGGAAGCAGCTACCCGTCTACCACGCCAATGGCTGACAACAGCATTCCAAGCTTTAAGGTAATGAAACAAGTTATTTTATTATATTATTATTTGGTTTGAATGGATGGTATGCAAAGCTTCAATAGATGTTGGTCTAAATGCCATTTTGATTTAAGAGCACCCACCCTCAGTAGCTGCTCCAGCTGCAGCATCTTGATGATTCCTTGGCTTCCTGACACTCAGAAATCCCCCCTGCTGCTCCACATAGAAGATGCTCCAGCGCTGCTTCTTGTCCTCATGCTGCTGAGAGCAGCGCTCAAAGGCCTTGAGAGCCACAGTCATTCAACAGTGCTCTTGTCCTTACAACAAAATGCATGAATAAATAATCCAGCAGAAAAAGTCCACTTGCTGTCAATCTGAACAATCCTTTTCTGAGGCTATTGATTTAGCCCTCAACTTCCCTTGAAACAGAATAATGTCCGAATCGTCGCCATTTTCAGGGGGAAGGACACAGTGTCCACTCTGTTACTCTTCCTCCTCTTCCTCCTGGTGCAGCCTGCTCAGCAGAATCCACTTTCCCAGCTCACGCTAAATCGCTGGAGCTTAGCTTGTTTTCTGACCCTGGACGCCTGAGCAGTAGACAGCAGGCTCAGGTAGAGATTAAGATGGACATGTGCAACACACACACTCACCAGGACGAGTGTTGACTTTGGTCTGAAAATGTTTGCCACCTATCGCCTCCATTGAAAGAGTTAATTACTGTAAATTTATCTTGTGGTTTATCATTACACTCTCTTACGATCTCAAAATATTGCACAAACAGACTGAACTTGCAATAGCAAGTGTGTTTGAAGCCTTGTGCTCCCTCTCACCTCCTTCACTGTTCTCTTACACACCAGAAGATGGTTGAGTTTTCAGCCAAGCTCATATTTATAGCCACTTAATCCTGACCAAACATTGGCTGGACTGTGTGTGAACTCAGGGATGCAGGTAACAGTGAAGAAGGATTATAGCTCATTCTGAGTGCCACTGTTCATAGTCTACTAGGTTTACTGTGTTATTGTGTTATCTTGTGAGACATCAAGATGGTGGGTATTCTTGGCTCTTTAGCTGACAACATGTAGGAGAGAAGGTTAACTGCTAAATAGATAAAAGAGTTGAAATCATGAGCCCTTATGTATCTGGGCATTTGATTAAAAAGATAACCAGAGACAATCTTAAAAAAATGAAATATAGTTTAAAAAAAAAAAAGGAATACTCTGACCACTTTCACACAGTGCTGTGCTGTGGTTGCCACTGTGCTCGCCACTTTCCAGTACTGTAATCTGGGATTATGGTGTGAGCAACCTTCTGCATGAGAAGGGAGGGGATAAAGGGTCAGTCTTATCCCAGCCAATTGGAGCAAGTAACTAACTGAATGGTGGGCCGGTGAGAAGAATCACATTACTCAGTCTTACAGAACAGCAGGACAGGACAGCACTCCCAACTGTCTCTCCTCTCATTGCTCTTGATAAATATGACACATCTCTCTGAGCCTGTTGTTGCTGCAGCGCTGTGGAGGTAGCATGGGGACACTTGACTTTGATTCAAGACCCTTCAATGCTAATGTGATGCTACTGTATCAGTGACCTCTAGACGGGGTAATTGAGAAAGACAACTTCAATGCAGTTTCACAGTCATAGAATCAAACGACAATAATATATTAATATATAATAATGATAAGTATGACGAACTTAACAATTACATATTAATTTTGATTTTGAGTAATGTCATCTGTAGAGATCCTGATGTGTTCATGCATAAATACATAAAAAAAAAAAAAATATATATATATACACATATGTGTGTGTGTATGTGCGCGTGTGTGTGTGTGTGTGTGTGTGTAGTTTTATAGCACATTCTTTCATCTTTGAGTGAACACCACTAACATATTCAGAAGCCATGAGTGAAAAAAGCCACAACAAGAAATGATGTGTGTTTGCCTTGAAAACTATGATGTGTAATAAAGTATGTGAACACAATGCTCAATAAATGAAAAGATTCACTCTAACATGAAACTATTTGCTCTGTGTTTTTTAACCAGGCAGCTGACCTGGTTATCCAGCTGTCCTCCACTCTAAAGAGCAAACCGGACGTTTTTTCCTTTGGGACTGTCTTCACTGACCACATGCTCACCATAGAGTGGAGTGCGACTGAGGGCTGGCAGGCTCCGCTCATCAAGCCCTTTGGGAACCTGTCACTCGACCCAGCCTGCTCGTCACTACACTACGGCATACAGGTGCACTGACCAGGGATGATTCTGACTTTTTATTCCTTTCCTTAACATTGATTTACACAATATGCTGTCTCATCTATATCAGCACAAGATCTACTTACACAACGTGCAAGTAAAAATATCAGATTTTAATCAAGACCTGGTAAAGATCAAATAAATAGGAAGATGACCTTTTTCTTCAATAACCTTTTCAAATTATAAGTATTTAAAGCATATACACAAACAGAAACACAAAAAACAAAGAAACAGGAAAGTTATTTGTTATTTATGCTTCCAGTTTGACTCCTGGGAGGAGTTATATTCTACAGTTAAAAACTAATACGTGTTTGGTATTTTATGGGCTATTCCCAGTGTTTCTAGGCCCAGTATGTTTGAGTTTGACTACTTATATGACTCTAATGACACAACTTTAACTAAATGAATAAATTACTTAGTGTTTCCCCACCAGAATTTTATTCCTGATAGAATGGAAGGGTGGTCTTTGAAACAGCATTTAGACTTTTATTTTAGATATTAAACCTGTGATGATTTTTTTTATTTATAAATTCCTGGGACATGTAGAATGAATATGTAATTTGGCACTAATTACAAGGAAACAGTCACTGTTGTTCGAATCAGAGTTGAGTTAAATGTCGGCGATATTTGGTGGGATGTCTGTGAAAGAGTTAGAAAAATGCAGCGCTTTTTTTATTGGTGCCTTGGTTGGGGTGGGTGGGTGAGGGTTCTGGCCTTTATCTCAGCCAATACTGTCAGGAAATCCTCCTTTAGGTTGTTAATAAAACAGTGTATAATAATAACATTGTACTACAGTATTCAAGAGCCATTTCACCATGTGTTACTATTACTATATTTACTTAGCACTCTTCTCTTCTCTTCTCTTCTCTTCTCTTCTCTTCTCTTCTCTTCTTCTCTTCTCTTCTCTTCTCTCCTCTCCTCTTCTCTTCTCACCAGCTGTTTGAAGGCATGAAGGCGTACCGTGGGGATGACAACCGACTGCGCCTCTTCAGACCGATGCTCAACATGAACCGCATGGCCAACTCATCTAAAAGAGCTTGTCTACCTGTAAGATGAATGGAATAGATGAATGGATGGACTGATGAAAGGATAGATAACAGCAAACAATAAAGTACTGTTATCTTTTTTCCGCCTCCCTCAGGCCTTTGATCAGTCAGAGTTGCTGGAGTGCATCAGACGACTGGTAGAGATTGACGAGGAATGGGTTCCTCACTCAAACTCAGCCAGTCTGTATATTAGACCAACATTTATCAGCACTGAGGTAAGGAGGATCATCAAGTGCTGCAATCATTTGTTTTTTGAATGACAGTGAATGAAATTTAAAATACATTTCTATGTGTCCACGGCAGCCCTCTCTGGGTGTAAAGAAGCCGTCCAGTGCCTTGCTGTATGTGATCTTGAGTCAAGCAGGCTCTTACTTCAACAACGAGGCTGAGGCCCTCTCCCTGTGGGCCGATCCAAAGTACACACGGGCCTGGAAAGGAGGAACAGGAGACTGCAAGATGGGGGGGTGGGTAGGCACATACTGTGTGCATGCTTTAGTTTTTATTCGCTAATAGTCAGTCAGTGCACTCAACTCGCACATCTGGCTGCTGAAACCTTAAAGACAAGTGCAGAAGAACCCTCAGAGCTACACCTCTTCCAGTTTCAGTTGGATTTATTATTGAAAATATCCAAGTTCTAGTTTTTTTCTGATATGAATGAGTCATGGTGTTTAATTTTATATACTTCATTCTTGCACAAATGGAAGGTGTGTGTTGAGTGCTGAACAATGATCCCTAATACAAGCACCAAATAGTCTTGTGCCCTCACACAAATCTAATCTAACAGCACTATTACAGTTACATGTAGTGCTGTAAGCACTAAAGTATCTAAAGTAACTAATTGCAATTGTTGCTGTGGATTTCTTCAGGAACTACGGGTGTGCTCTGTTTGCCCAGTACGAAGCAGTGGATTATGGGTGCCAGCAGGTGCTGTGGCTATATGGAGAGGACCATCAGATCACTGAGGCAGGAACCATGAACATCTTCCTGCACTGGATCAATGAGGATGGGGGTGAGTCTTAATCAATACCAGAGCTGTGTTTGGCCAGTCAGTCAGTAATGTAGATTGCAGTAAGTGGAAGATGGGGATGTATAATTGTTTTCATACTTGCAATGCAATTATTAGTCATAGAACATGTGCTAAATGAGAAACATCTGTTCGAGCATTTTACAAATGTGACCTCTACTGGCAGAACAGCTTCATTACACCTGCAGGACATTTTGCCTCAAAATTAACTTTTATTTTTTGATTTATTTATTTTTGTATGTTTTGTGTAAGTAATGTATCATTTTTTTCAGAGGAGGAGCTTGCCACTCCTCCTCTGGATGGCATCATACTCCCAGGTATCACCCGACAGAGCATCCTGGATCTAACCAGGAAATGGGTGAGAAAGACACAGACAGATACTTGCAGTAATACAGTGATATATGAATGCTAATGACAAAACCTTAAATTTCAGCATGCATTGATCATTTTCTTTACATTCCCTCCGGTCTCTCTGCTCTTTCCTTCCCCCAGGGTGAGTTTAAGGTGACGGAGCGCTACCTGACCATGGGCCAGTTGTGCTCAGCTCTGAAGCAGCAGCAGGTCAAAGAAATGTTTGGCTCGGGCACCGCCTGCATGATCTGCCCTATAGGACACATTATTTACCAGGGAGAGGTAAGAAAGCCGAGTAGACCAGCACATTCTGAATGAATCTGTACACAAACCAAATCTAATTATATTAAAGTATACGATGATTTATATGAAAATAGAAAAGCTTGTGGTTTAACAATTTATGCTAAAGTGGGGAGCAGCAGTTGCCTGCAGTTGCAGCAGGATTTATATCTTCTGATCAAAAAACTATTTTGTCTTTCAAGAAAGA
This sequence comes from Seriola aureovittata, assembly GCF_021018895.1. NCBI lineage: Eukaryota > Metazoa > Chordata > Actinopteri > Carangiformes > Carangidae > Seriola > Seriola aureovittata. The sequence goes on from NC_079385.1 coordinate 6,866,101, forward strand.
CATACTTTTGTTAAATATAATATCTCCCTCTGCTCTGGCATTTTACAGTAAATTATGTTGTTAAGCCTGCTAACAAAGGTACTTCTTCATATTATTTTGGAAAAACAATAAATTGATAATTTCCAGAATTGCCTGTGTATAGTCCTGTCTGACTTTACATATTTAAAACCGTGTAATCACAGCACTCACCCGTCTCAGTTTCCTACCACTTTCTGTGTTGTAACAATTATAATTATTTGTAGACCATGTAATAGAACTGCAATTTATATGTTCTTAAACAATTATTTATCAAGATGCTCACAGCCATTGACACTAATTAAAATGAACTACAAAGTAAAGTATTCATTATACTGCATTATTTATGTTATATGTTATTTATACGTTAAAGGACTATTTCAACATTTTGGGAAATATGCTAATTTGCTTTCATGAGAGTTAAACGTGAAAGGTGATACCACTCATTTAGTATCTATGCTGTAAATATAAGGCTACTGAGCTTAGCACAAAAAATGGAAATAGGGAAACCCTGACTCTGACCAAAAGGAAATCTATAAAATAATCTGTGTGTCAAATAAATGTGATCTTAACTGGAAGGCAGATTTTATTAACTTCAGATGTAACCTGGCTAGCTGTTTGCCCCTGTTTCCAGGCTTTATGCTAAGCTAAGCTAACCAGCAACTGGCTGTTGCCATATATTAAATGAACACATAGCGAGACTGGTATCATTAAAAAAAATAAGCATATTTCCAAAAAAAAGGCAAAATTCCCATTTAGCCCTCTAATTCTTCTTAATGATGTAATAAAGGAAGTTAAACTTTGCAAATAAAGCCTCATTTTATTCCAGTTACATTGTAGAAGGGTTTTGGTATCTTTGCTTAATTTTTTTTTAATTAAGAAGTACATTATGATAGAAGTAGAAGGTTAGGGCTTTGATGAATGATGCTCATTGTCTCTTGTGACCACATGGACAGTTTTCATCTTTACAAGGTCGTCAGAAGCCTGCGGCTGCTGTTTTTTTTAATTTAGATTTTTTAATTAGATTCACAGATCCAATTAAATTATTAAAACTGTGTGTTTTTGTGTGTTTCAGAACTTGCACATCCCCTGTCAGGATAAAAACTCACAGTTGACTTCACAAATAGCAAAGGAACTCACAGATATACAGGTTGGTGGATGCACACTCATACACACACACACACACACACACACACACACTCACACACATGCGCACACACAACCCACAGATGTTTCCCCTAGCTCAGTAACAGCTGGTTGAACATCTGTGTTCTTTACACCACTGTCACCCTCAGGTCTCTGTTTTCATGTAGTAACAGGTTACTTCAAATAAAGCCTTCAGTGATGTGATTGTAGGTGAAGAAATGGAAGAACAGGAATTGGGAATAACAGGTGGCAGTAGTTGTGGGCCTAGATGACGATACATAGAGCATGTATACTTTGTCACATGTCAGCCTGCGTAATGCTCACATTTATACTAACCAACAATGAAGAGGCTTCACTGTAAAAAGACAAATAAATAGAAATGTTCTGACTGACTTTCTAAATTAAAAATATGGTTGATGAACAGAAAAACCTAACAAAAACAAATCTTCCCCCCAAATATTATTTATCTTGCATCTTCATAATTATTTAGCTACAGGATTGTTATGTGAGTGTTTATTATGTAACTCGATGAGATCAAATTACCTTTTTTTTTTTAACAAACCCCATTGGTCCTTATTCATTTTACAGCCACTACATGCATTATTTTGCCTGCAAGTACATAATAAGTGAGATATCTTATTAGATAATGATTAATGATTTGGTAATATGGCCTACAAATACACCACTTCTACAGTCTACACAGCACTGCAGGTTTAAACAGATTCATAATGTTCTTTGCTGAAGGCTTGATTTGTGTTAATGAGTGTGTTATATATCGCTGACTTTCAGTTATTGTGCTGTGTAATGAGTCAGTTATTAGTATTCTCTCTTTTTCTCTTTTGCAACGAGTCAGGCCTTCCCTAAGATGGCTCTTGGTCCAGCACCGATCAGATCTTCATGTTGCAAAAGTGCAAGTGCATTTGTTAAGGTTTGGAGATCCATTCTCCACCAGAAAGAATTGTGCTTGTTTAACAGAAAACTTGCAAGTCCTGTGTATTGCATAAAAAGGAGTAACATTAAGGAACAATAATGTAAAATATAACACTCAACAATCAAGAACGCTCTTTGAATCAGGGCCCACAACAAATGCAAACAATTTCATGGCACCCTCAATCCTGAGTACGCCTTTACACCTGCAGTAAGCATTTTGGCAAAAGCTGTTGTCAGGGTGTGAGGATAACATCTGGCACAAAGGAAAGGTGCATGGACAGAAGCCAGGAGAAAGGTGTGGCTACAGAACCAAACATACTGTAGATTAACTGTCTCCATAGTGGATTGTGGAAATACAATAAATTCAACTGAAAATGATAATGAACTTTAGACAACATAAACCAAGACTTTTTCCATTTTACCCCTCCGCCATATCTAACCACCAGCCCCAGAGTTAAAGCTAAAAGGAGTCATCTGACCACCAAACTTCAACCAAATCTGGGACTTTTTAGACACCGTGTTGATAAGCAGAGAGGTGAATTCACAACCACCTTCCAGCTTCACTGGTGAAAGGGAGCTGAGAGTGGAGCGAGGTCACATTAATGACTTGGGTTACATCTGTAGCTTTTACAATATTTTTAGTTCATTCTATTGTGCGCTGAATAAAAGCTCTGCATTGTTGATGTGATAGGTTACAGTTTGAGTGTCAGTGTTTGTTCACTACACCGAATAAATCAGTACCGCTGAATCGTCAAGCTAAACTTAGTGTACTGGATGAGTATTACCGACAGAATCAGTGGCTTTTTGTGTTTTCAACATTCACTGGAGTGTATGTAAGTGGAGTGTATGTTAGAGAAAACCTTGAAGCCTATAGAGAAAATCATAATGCTGTAAGTATCTTGCAGATACTCTGAGGTAGGTGCTTATATAGGTTTCGTTTTATTGAACAACTGACTGAAACAGAAAACTAGCTCGATAACCAGACTAAATTGCTATTTATTTTCACTTTATTCATTCATTTATCTGTCCTACATGGATTATGGTAGCTTCAGTCACTTAAAGTTTTTCACATTTATCGAAGAACTACATGGATTTATTTCTATATTTAGAAATATTCTCGACTGGGGAGGAACTAATGACTTTCAGATACTTTCAGAGTAGCATCTTAAACTTTTCCTGGATTTTCCCAGCACAGGCCTACACTACATAGTGGACTAGTTAGATAGTAGACTTTGGGTTTCAGTTTCTGGCCTCCTGAACTTCTTAACGTCCTTGAAACACTCTCCTCTTTAACTGCGACTTTTGTCCTCCGTTTTGCTTTGTCTTTCTCTTCTGCTCTTGACAATTAGCATATCTGCTCAATCAATCCGGCCTTGTATGCATGCGTGACATGTGTTATGAATGTGTTGACCACATCTTTATGTGCGATAACATCTTCCTTCGTCGACAGTGCTTCAGAGAGAGACAGAGAGAGAGAGGGGGGAAGAGAGAGACAGTTGGCAGCCTAATGGCGGAGCGTGGAGAGTTGGAGATAGGGGCAAGACAAACTCCTGGATTCTCTCATTAAGCTCGCTGTAATTGCACAAACCCAATTATTGCCACAGCCTTTTGTGATCTTCAAAGCCAAGATGCTGCAAATGAAGCCTCGAACAAGTGGGAGAGGAGGAGGAGGAAGAAGATTTAGGCAAGGGGGGGAATGGGCGGCAGCAAAGCTTAATGAACAATAAAATCGACAAAACGCTGGAAAACGCCGCGCTCCTTCCGCAGTGCTGTTAAATCTGTTGACATTTCATTTGGAGGGAAGCAGCACAGTGTTATCCCCCCACGCACACTCGTCCTCCCGCCCCTCTTGAAGACAACATTGTGCAACAAACAAACGAGTGGTCTGAGGCAGCAGATGAAAGATGGGTTTACTAAGTCGCCCTGCTGTTCCTCTTTCAAGTTAATTAGAAATCACATTCTTTTGTTTCCCCTTCGCAGGCGTTTATTTACTTTCTCACTTCGACCATTAGAACAAATTTGCAACATGAGACACAAATAATTGGATTTGTCTCCGCGGCTGTCATGGATTGGGGAACATTTTGTTTTGATTTTTATTATAGTGCCTTTTCTCTGTTGTGTTGTGTTCTGTTGGTGGCTGAGTTTGCAGATTTGCTTACGGATATTTGATCTCATATTTTGATTTGTGTTTTGCTCGCAATTAAGCGGCAGCAGGCAAAAGAAGTTTAGTGCTTGGCGTCATGAGATTTTTTTTACTGCTCAAGCCCCAGAGAAACAAAGATTGTCACATAACCTCTGCATGACCTTTGTTCTCTTACAGTATGGCCGGACACCCAGCGACTGGACTTTCCTGGTGTAGCAGGGATAAAGCAGCCTGGCGCACACGTTTAAACAGTGAACAGTGTGTGTACAGAAAGACATATTATTATGCAACAAACCAAAAACATACTGTACATGTATAATAATAAGGAAACAGCGTATGAGCAATATTTGTAGTGCAACTGCAACATGCTGAAGAAAAGTTGGTTCTGCGGTGAGTATGTCGTACAACTTTACCTCCTTTTAAACTTAAATTAATGACAAACACACAACTGTCCAAAATAATTAACAAAAGGGGGGAAATATCTCATGCAATACTGCACAATAACTTACACTGTCTCTCGCCTTCCATCCAACCAACACCCATGATACAGCTGTAGCTTTGATACAACATCAAAAACAAACAAAAAAAAAGTGCTATATTAGTTACAGAGAATTTCATATTTCTTGTGTCAGAGTTACAAAGCAGCTTTAAAAGGACTTGAATCTGTGGGTCTGGTGTGAAAAGATTAATTGAAAAAAAGACAGTTTAGGAGGGAAATTTTCATTTTCAGTTTTAGTTGATACTGTATACTGCACCAGTGTCTTTCTGGCTTTCATTCTGCAGGATTCATGGTCATTTCTTTCTGGTGTTGTAAGCAGGTGTGTTTTAGACAAAATACTATCTAAAGTCCTGATATTATAAAGAATAACATGTTAACTTAAAATGTGAAATGGTCCGAAGTCTTGTCAATGTTCAGACCAGTGTAAACCTAACTCACTCAGTGTAGCACAAGAAATGGTCAGCTGATGAATGGGACTTTTGTGCTACTTTAAAGAAATAGTTTCATATGTTGGGAAATTTTTTGATTACTTCATGAGCTTTAGATGAGAGGATTCATTCACAGTGATAATAAGACTCCAGGAAGTCACTGCTACCTGGCCAAGAATTAGTCAGACACATAAAACTGCGGCGTGTCATTTTTAGACTTCACCTTTGTATGAATGATACAAACAAGTTATAACGTGTTAATTAGTGAGTCATAGAGGTGCTGGGAGGTGTTTCCTTTGAATAGATACAGGCTTGCTGTTTCCACCTGTTTCCAGTCTTAATGCTAGGCTAAGTTAACTGGCTGGTGGCTGTAGCGTCATATTTAAAATACAGACACAAGAGCGGTATCAGTCTCCTCATTTAACTCTGTTGGATTAAAATGGACCTATGTACCTCGTTATGGGTACTGATATTTTCTGGTGATCAATATATGATGTCTTAAGTCCAGTAGTTGAACTACTCCCTTAAAGATGATAAATTATAATATAGTATATATATGTATATGTATATGTATATGTATAATATAATATAATATATATACCATTAAGAAATGTAACTTCTCTCTGTCAGTTTGGCTCAGCTAATAAATTCACAGAGTACATTTTAAGTGTTGACTGTTTTTTCAATGTCATGAGTGCTTTAGTAAATGCGAGGAGAGCACAGAGAGTATAAAGAAAGCATTCGCACTCACACCTAACCTCTGTATCTTTTATTATGAGGGAGTTGTTTAGTTCAAAAGGCTTTGTCTTCACAGAGAAAGATCTTTTGAATGAAACACACTGTACACTGTGTGTGCTGGAACTTTCTTTATTTTCACTGATGAAGTAGAAGGTGGAACAAAGTGTGTAGTCAGTACATCCCATGAACGTCCTCATGCTGCTGTCTTTGTCCGACAGTAAATCTGCTGTATGTGAGGTGGTGACTGTGGTGATGATGGACCTCTGGACAGAACAAGGAAGTCTGAGATCCTCTTAGGAGTCACAGCCAGGATCTGCAGGGATGCTTCCACAATCCTTAATGATGCTGTGGAGTGGCAGTGTTTTCCTGCCATCCCATACACACACACACACACACACACATACACACACACACACACACACACACTCACACTCATAGAGAACCTGGAACAGAACCAAAGCCATCAGTATAATGGAGTCATAACAGAAAACCATCAAACCGGAGAGCACTTGGCTGTTTGGCTCTGTACACACGTGCGCACGCACACACACATGCACACGCACGCAACATAATTCAGGATACGGATATAGGTAGTAGTTTAAAAATGAAAACTCAGGTGGTAAATTGTGTCCACTATCAAAATCGGGCCTCATTAACTGGGCTCTTGTTTGCATATCTGCCTCTGATTGCAAAGGATGCACATGTATGTGTGTGTGTGTGTTGGTGTGTGTGTGTTTATATGCGCACGTGAAGGTGTTCAAGGGGGTACCCAGTGGCATGCTGGATGATTTTTGGCTCTTTGTGAAGACAGCTCATTTTGGCGGCATCTCCTTCCTTGTGTTGTATTGGCACAGCTGCTTCAGAGCCCAGTGAGTGTGCATGTACACACACACACACACACACACACACACACACACACACACACACACACACACACACACAGAGCACATACTCCAAAATGCCAAACTCGCATCTAGCCTGCTTCATCTAGGCCACTGGTGAAATTACCGCAGCACGTATCTCAGTGTCTTATACTCTAGTGTAGATTCTTTTCCTTTCGATCAACTGCTCACAACAGTTCAACAGTAATTAGCTGTGAACTTGTTTGTTTTTTTCAGGCTCTTTACTGCATCACTCACCCACAGGGATCATTAAAATAAAAAATCTAGTCTGATCTAAATAACCTCGAGACAGGTGAGGACATGGTTGTTTAGGGGTATGTTGAATCATAGTTGGAAACCACTCCAGCAAATTGCTTCATAGACATCCGCTGTGAGTTGACAAGTGTTGATTGGACAGTCGCTTGTCCACTCACAGAGCTGATCAACCTCTGAGGCGACTATGTCGAAGTGTTGAAGTAACTCCCATGATGTGAACTGATGAAAACACTGGCAATGTGCTGATTTAACATGGTCTGAGACTCAGATCTGATTATGTTAGACTGAATTCTTAGGTATTGTTCAAACCCATTTACAGAATGTTACCTTCATCCACAGCAGTGGTTTCCATTCTTTTTCAACTCATGGCTCACTTGAAAAATGTCAAAAATGTTGGCAGCCCCCATCCAACCCCAACAATATGGAGGCCAAATAATATGTTCTCAGAGCCCTTTTTTAAAAATGATAATCTGTGTCTTGACTCTCTTTCCTTTAAATTCTTCCTGTTTCTAAACAGCTATCCATTTTTGATTCGTTTTTGCCATGGATGTAATCTTTCAGCGCACACTGAGATAGATAAAACATTAATACATGTCCTGTATTTTTAAATTGACAGATTTATTTTATTTCTGCTGAATTTTCCATGACATGGTGATTTAAAGTGTTTATGACGTGTGCCATATGTTTCATGGTTGTTTTCTTTGTTCCATCCCTTACGCATTTGCATCTAATACACGTATCAGTCTTCACAGTTCAAATCATTCAGCTTTATTGGCTTTATTAAGAGTTCAGATATGTTGCCAAAGTATCTCTCTCTCCGTTTAAACAGCTCATAATATATTTCCCTCCAGCTCCTCCATGTCTTTTATTCTCTCTCTCCCCCCCCCCTCTCTCCCTCCTTCTCTCCCTCCCTCACAGAGATCAGGGACCCTGGCAGGCCGCTCCCATTCAGCCTAGAGACGCCGATGATGTTTTAATTGTCACTTCTTGTTAAGGCGGCCGTGACATTCACGCAGGGACAGAGGCATAATCAGGGGAAATGGAAAGAGAGAGGGGGGAAGAGAGAGAGCGAGAGAGAGATGGCACCCATTGGTGGTGGTATTTGGCTCTGAGCTGTGTGCCTCCTTCTCTCTCTCTTCCCTCTCTCTCATCCTGCCGGGGCATGATCTGATTTGACAAGTGCAACGCTGTCATCTTGAGTTTGTCCAATTTGAAATTCTAATTAATGAACTCCGCGCCACTTTGTGTTTTTGTTGTTGTTGTTGTTGTTGTTGTCTTCGTCTCCTTCCTCTTCTTAGGCCAGTTTGTCTTCTATTTGTCTTTTCTTTACCCTTCCTCCATCTCTCTCTCCTCCAGTCTTCCTTCGGAGGCGGTGTGACTGCAGAGGCCGCCGGTCGCTCTGGGTGAGATTGTGGTCTCACACCATAGCAGATGATATCAGTGGCTTTAGGTCACCCAATTAGAATCAAACTGTGTGTGTGTGTGTGTGTTCTGTGGGTGTTATACATGTGTGTGCGTGTCTGTTTGTCTCTGTTCTGCTTTTCACCCAGAATTCTAATGAGGAACCAGAAAGAGGAGCTGCTGATCACTGATGCTGAAGGGCAGAGGAGTGGTCCGTCTCTCCTTCCACAACTTCACACATTTACTGTACAATCCACCCCAACGCTCCTTAACACTTTGCACCTAAAACACAGACAATGTGAAGGTCACGCAGGTCAAACTTCGTTGTCATCTTCAGGTAATGATTGTGGACTTCTTTCTCATGAGATGCAAACTGATGTTTAGCTATTGTGCAATGGAGAAATACATCATAGAAAAGACTAAAGACTAATGCAATGTAACAACAGTATGGACAGATGTATGTCTGAGGATGGGAGCAGGGTACACCTTCATACTCACATTCACACGTCATAGGGTTGTGGGAGGAAGCCTACGACTCCACATAGAAAGGTATGGAAGTACCAAATAATTCACTAAATATTCACTACACATATACAATGCGATCCGATCTTTTGCTGCTGACTTTTGCACATTTACCCCGAGTTCATACAGCAGAAGCTCTAGTCCGTCAGCTTCAGTGTAACCTCAACAGACGCTACTACAAAAACAACCCTGCTCTCACTTTAAACTATAGTGAGGTGATGTGGAGCAGAGAAAAAAAAAAAAGAATGTCATGTCTTTGTGTTACCAGCAGGTGGTGCTAGCAGCCTACAAACTGACACAGCCCCCGCTTTAGAGGGGGATAAATAGAAAGAGAGAAAACGGAGAGGGAGTGTGTGGAGTGAGTTTTTGGAGGCCTGCCAATCATGATGAAAAACCACTGCATAACTAATCTATTTTCCATGCCCGTCCTAATCCACCAACACAACGATGGCATCATTTAATCACAAAATCATCATCACCATCACCACTATCACCATCATCCTCCTCTGCCTCATTCCCCTCCCCCTCTGCTGCATTAATAAAAAAATTATTTTTTGTAAATAAGAGCTTGTGATTAAGAGCAGATTAGCGCGCCTTCAGACAGACAGACAGACCGTGATGGGTTTTGTTAACACGAGAGTAACACTGGGTGTCAGTTGTGTGCGTCTGACATTACATCAACGTTATCCTCCTGCCGCTCATGTTATCGCTCTTGGCTCAGAGTTTTAAGGGGACTTTTTAACAGCAGCACTGCTTAAGAGCTTAGAGTAAATGGATGGATGGATAGATGGATGGATGAAGATCAGGCACACACACATACACACACACACACACACATACACACACACACACACACACACACACACATCCACAGAGAGATCAGTGTCACTCACGCAGCTTCAGCACCAAAGCCTGATTTGCTTTGTGGTAAAAGCTGTTTTATTTCTCATCAGTGTTGTAATGGAGATGCTCTGCTGTCACACAGCATTTGAAGTCTCATTTTGGAAAATCAGCCATTTTGCTGCTGTGGTTTTCACTTCATTCTGAATTATAACTGCATCTGATGTTAATGTACCTCCTTTCCCTGAAGGCCAGACACTGCGGATTGATTGCAATAAAACAACAGAGTTAAAGATGCATTAAAAAAACAGTTTTTTCACAGGACTGGTTTAAGACTGAACATTTATTGCCTGTATTGAACACCAGCAGTATCATAACACTTCTCCCCTTTAAACAATCTTTTTTTTTGACATTGCAAATGGAATTTTGGCTTCTTCAGTTAATGATTTTGTCCTTATAATTATAATATTCATTAAAGTGATTTTTCTTTCTTCTTTTTTTTTTTTTTTTTTTTAAATCTTCCAACCCTTCCAAACTCAGGAAACTGGAAGTTCAGTTCACTCACTTTAGGAACTGTATGAAAAATATTAGGGAGGAGGAGTTTAAGAAAAGGGGAAAAGTTGTGAATGCTGAAGGGAAGAGGAGTCTAAATGTTTTCAGAGAGTGGGTGGGAGTGGGTACGTGATTTAATGGTGGTGTGAAAATGTTTATCCCATTAACATATTTACGTTTAAAAAGTTTACATGTGAGAACATCAAATTCTTTGCACACTTTCAGTTTTTAATAGCAAAACAATTGAAACATCAATAGTGTTATATTGCTTTGAGATATTGTGGGCAGAGTGTCCACTTAGTGAAGGTGAGTGTCCAGAGAACATATTAATAATGTTGGGGAGGGGCCTGCTTTTTTAAAAAGTGAAACTTAATGTTTCACTTCCTCCCTCCCTCCCTAAAATCGTGCCGTCTTCCTATGTTGTGCCATAAAGCAACCAAGTGGATTTTTTTTGTAAAATTAGACAAGAAGAATCACAACATAAAATTCAGGGTGAAGGCTGCCAGTCTTCTTGCCAATGCTGCAATATGATCATTGGAACAATGTCTCAAAATTTAAATGATTATAGGTAATGAATTGTTTTTAATTTGCCACTACAAAGCGAGTTTGACATTTAAATCTCTCTATGCTGTTGCTTTTCTCTCAGTCCCTGTGGGTGAAGCATATACTTTGTTCCTAGGTGGGCACATTTTGTCTTGGAATGCAGGACACCTACTTATTATTCAGTGGCGTGCTGAATATTTGTGTATGCATGTGTGTGTGTGTGTTTGTGTGTCAAAATGAGACGTTGGTCCTGACGGTGAGTAATGTTCTCCAGGCCTGGCGGCTGGCACTGCTCTGTCTCCCTGCAGGTGGGAGTGAGTCACACACACACACACACACACACACACACACACACACACACACACACACACACGCACACACAGTGCCACCCATTTCATGCTGACCACCTCGGTGTGCCAGCCCAGTGACCATGGCAGCCAACTGGCCAAGGAACAACTGTCTGTCTGTCTGTCTGTCTGTGGAGAAACAGCACATACCACCACAGCAGCTAGAGCGAGCTTGTTTCTCTTAATCTGTACACACACACACACACACACACACACACACACACACACACACACACACACACACACAGTCATTCGCTCTCATTACTCACACAAGTCTGACACATTCCCGTCAAATGCCAACTCACATTAAGGTGGAGAGAAGGTACCTCCGTCTCTCTTCTGTTTATTTAGTCCCCCTGTCTGTCTCTCTCTCTCTCAAATTTCAAATTCAAGCTGCTTCACTGTAGTATGATTTATAAACATAAACAGCATTAAATCAAGGAATTATTGCAATTACACAACAGTAAAAACATACATTTATGTCTAATACATATCCCATTATGTCATCTGCAGTCACAGTGTAGTGATATACATATTTGAAGTCCAATTTCTTGAAGTAGTTTACTGTTATTATTCTTCTCAGTTTAAAGGGGTACTACACTATTTAGCATGCTTTATCAGTGTATTAATCATCAGTTATTTATAGACATTTTGAGACCTGGCTGCAGAATCCAGAAATACATTTTACTGGAGGGGTTAAGGTGCGGACGAAGCCACTGACTCCACTTCTCTGGTCTTTCTCTCGGTGTCTGTCATAAAATATCTCTAGTTTTTCTATGTTATATGTATATATATATAAAATATATATAACATAAAAATGATATAAAATATATATATATGTATTTATATTTTATATGATTTTTATGTCTTTGACTATGGATTGTTTGGATCTAAAATAAAGAGGATTACAACTGAAGCCTTGCAGGTAACAATGTGTTTCATCCCATAGTAACTTCCTCTTCAACTCTACGGGCATCACAGATCATCCCAGTACCACATCATAAGACTTAACTGATAGGTCTATCCATCAACTGTAAGTCCTGGTTTTACAATTTACTGTGCAAATGTGTGTGTGTGTGTGTGTGTGTGTGTGTGTGTGTGTGTGTGTGATGCTCTTTTCCATCATTTGCTAATCAGATATCATAATTTGCTCCAGCAGAATATTGAAATATGTCTGCTGGTATTTGTATCACTCCATCATAGCTGAGCAAATGACGATGTGACAGGCATGGAAAACCCACCAGACGTGATGTAGCAGTGTGTGCGTGCCTCTGTGTGTGTGTTTAAGTGTGTTTTAATGATGTTCTGTGGAATCGGCGATGTATGGTTGTCTCTGAGCGCAGATAAAACAGTTAAACACAGTAATTGCCATTTACTCTCAGCTGTGCTGGCATTCCCAAGGGAGAGCACAGCGCTCAACGGGTACCACACACACACACACACACACACACACACACACACACATTCACCACACACTCACACACATACATACATACACACACACACACATGCATAGATACACATCTTATTTTAGAGGATTTCATTCTCAGCACCTATGTCTTGCTTTTATGAGGTTCAGTCCTGACCGTATACATTGCTGCCACACCACACTGTGTGTGTGTGTGTGTGTGTGTGTGTCCATAGTTGAGGTCTTGCAGCCATCATCAATATTACACTATGCCCTGAAGGCAGCTTAAGGTTTCTAGGTTACTTCAGTCCTTGCTCTCTGTCTCTGTCTCTCCTCAGATTAAGGAAGGGGGTTTGTTCTCATTTGTTTTGCTAAAATCTGTTTCTTTTCATTTTTTTTGTGTATAAAACACTATTCTAACTTAAACAGTGGGTGCATGTGTGTGCATGTGTGTGAGAGGGAGAGAGGAGAGGTCGAGAAAGAGAGGTGTGTTTCCTGATGTATAAATTAAGCGCACATAACTTTTCCTCCAGGTCACTGAAACAACAGAGCCGTCATCCGCCTGCCAAGTATACATGTGGGGTGCAGAGAAAGACATAAATGACCCATTGTGAGCGTGTGTGTATGTGTGTGTGTGTGTGTGTGTGTGTGCCTTTGCCCATGTCTCTAAATGTGTGTGCAAAACTGTACACGTATACATAAATCCATACAAATGTGTGTGCAGGGTATGTGCTTCTGCCTGTGTTAGAAGATATGTATCTTTATGTCTGTGTGTGTGTCTGTGTGTGTGTGTGTGTGTGTGTGTGTGTGTGTGTGTGTGTGTGTGTGTGTGTGTGTGGGCTTGACTGGATTTCTCAGTGTGTGTTATTAGGTGATCGCTGCTTGATATTCCCCACAGAGGAATAAAGAGAGTATTCCCCCTGAAAAAACAACAGCGCACAAAGGGTCCTTTGACAAGGCAGTGTGTGTGTGTGTGTGGGTGTGTGTGTGCGTGTGTTTGGGAAGAGGGGGGTTGGCAGTGCCGGTCTTGGACCCTCTGAACTCCCCTCAGCTGTGACCCACTGCTAGCGAGGCTTGACAATACCTTGTATGTGTATGTAAAGACAACATTACTCAGGCTGCCCGAGCTACAGTCAAAAGCTAAAGACACAACTCTGTCTTCACACTACTTTGCATTTCAATGACATATTGATGATGCAGTTTGCAAGTTCATTGGGTCTGTGGTGTTTTGATTTGATTAACTGTTTTGGGACATTTCAGAGGTCTGCCTCTATTTCAGTTAGAGAGTTCCTACATTTCCCAGAATTCTTTAAAAAAAAAAAAAAACCCTAAAGAGTTTAATTTCCAGAAATTGCTGACTTTCAGTTGTGTATTCTCCATGTGGGTTGAGAAGCCAATAACAATAATGATGAATGGGGTGAAAGTCAGACAAAACGTGACTCACATGCCTCAACTCAACAACAAAGTAAACCCTTTAAAACGGTTGGAGAAAAGAAAAGTCCATAAAAAGCAAATTATTGTTGAAAGTGGCGTAGAGTTGAAACCTGTTCAAAGCTCATCATTGTGTCAGGCCCAAATGAGAGGTAACACTAACAGCCTGAATATCAGGACTTAAAGCTGCAATGATCAATATTTTTATATAAACAATGGATCAAATGACTGAGTGTAATGTGAAAGGTGGAGAGCCGCAGAAAATTATCACCCGACTCCCCAGTTCCCCTTCAGCTCAGAGCACTTTAGTGTCTTTCAGCTTATTTTAGTTCAGTGGCCTGCAATTTGATTCAGTTCACTCTCACAGCTGTCATCAGCTGTTTAGCAAAATAAATTCTTTTAAATCCACTCTACACTACAGCAAACAGCACACTGACAAACTTAGCGACTAGCCTGTGAACATATAGAGCGATGATCACATTTAAAGAGTCAACTTCCTTTGATCCACGTAATTCGTCGAGTGGACAGAACCTCGACTCTGAATGAATGTTAATGCTGCTCTGCATCTGCTGGCTGTATAAATGGGAAACAGTTGCCTAACACTTGCTTGAACCCTAATTTCGTCTTGTTAGTGGGTGAACAAGTTCATCCCAGGTGACTCCAACTCTCTCTAGATGCACAAGGAGGCTGTGTTCTGTACTGTAACTACATCTCATTTTTCAGGAATTGTATGTTCTTTGTTGTAACTCTTTGGCAATTACATTTATCAGTATATTTTTCCATAAGAATCGTGGCTATCGCAGGTTTAAATGTGTGAATATCGGACATTTCTTTTCCTCTTCTTCGTTCATCTCATTCTCTTTTATCAATTCTGTCTCTCTGTTTCTCTTTCTGTCCCTCTCTCACTCTGCTTTCAGGGTATAATGCCATGTTGTACCAGTGTTAATACCTCAGCTGTCATCACAAAATCTCATGTCTCCTGCCCCTGCCCTTCTCCACCCCTATATTCATCTATACCTCCTTTCTGCTGCTCACATCAAAGGTTACTGCACCTCCATCCCCCTCGATAAAGATAACGATTAGTAAAAGGCAGCCAGACAGACTGACAAACAGACAGATATATAGATAGATGCTTTCCATTTTCCCTGGAGATCAACGCTGTACCACACACAGGGGGATTATTTGGGAAAATTCCAGGGCATTTGTTCCAGAGTGGCACCACGGGCCTCTGAACACCGGCGATTCAGCTAATGTCACTGTGTGAAAGCATCAATCTGTCAACAAAACCCTACTTTGTAGGTCAAAAGGCTTTCAGCATTGCAGCAAAAGACAGAAAAAAAAAAACAACGGCTCCACATTTCACCAATGAGTGAGAGAAAGAGGCCTCGAGTGAGACTGAAAAGAGAAAATTGTTACCATTACCTTGGAAAGGCAAAGAAAGTACAGAGTAGAAAAAAAATTCTCCATGAGAAGGAATAATCAAGATGGTTATTTTTCCGCCAGATACCGCTGCTCCCTTGCATTATCAAAATTGATGGTGCCTATAATTTTACAGGGGGGAGATACTGAGAAAGAAAGAGGTACAGAAGGCCCTATTGTCAGGTGGGCACATATCAAACACTGTGATATTGTGGCAGTTAAGTGGCAATTTTGTTAGGTGCAAGCAAGTTTTTTTCCCCTGTAGAGTGATGTCCTTCTTTGCTTTCTTAGTGACTTTAACTGGTGAAGGGGACCTGATCACAATCACATAAAACCTCTCTTATGTATGTGTGTTGTATTTGTCTGTTACACTTTGATCCTAAAGCTTACATGCATACATACTGGCCTCATTAGGTTACATCAAATGTCCTTTTTCAGACAAATTAATCTCAGTTTGCGCTAATTTGTCAATATATTCTGACCTGCAAATCACAAAATCAATGCCACTGGGTACTGTCATCATATATCTCCTTTTTCCTTTAGATGTGACTGGTGTTTCAGGTCGACCTCATCTAAATTACCGTATGCAAAGCAAGAGAGAAATGTCGCAAACTTTAATATATTTTAATTATCAAAGAGAAATGGAGGAGAACCATTTTTGTAGAAAAGCGACTCAGATATATGTCAGAGACAAAACAAGAGAGATGACATCATCTAAAGAAACAATGTTGTAATCATCATTGTCACACACACACATGAACCCACGTACAAACACACACCTCTCTGCCCTCCAGAGGTGCACTATCTGCTGCAGGAAGTCCCACGCAGGCACTTCCTGTTGGTCCCAGGAACAATGGCTATTGTCGCAGACTGCGCCACTCTGATATGCCGTGACCTCACCTCCACGTCTCGACTGACAATAAATCCTTCACCTTTAAATGGAACAAATGATGATAGATTAACAAGGTAATGTGGCCAAAAGCATAAAAAAACAAGCATTTGAGTTAAAAACAGTAAATTACGTGAGACTGAGGCAAAAAAAGGTTGTTTTTGCATCGTGTTTTGTAATGTATTTTTTGAAAAAGATTTTCTTATTGTTCATATTGTTTCCAATTTAGCAGCAATCCCATGGCACCAAAAGTCCGACGCAGAAACACAACGCTGTCACTCTAACTCGCTCGACTGAGCTGAAACTTTCCAAATAACTCAAATATAAAACAAGAGCTTCAGAAGTATCTTCTCCAGCTGCTTCATATTCCCACCTTCTAGAGTGAAACACTTTAGTCTTTACAGGTGAGACATTTATATCACTTTGCATGTGCTAACTCAACTGCTAAACCGGCTGCTATTTTAACCATAATCCATCTTCTCAGTATCCAACATGTATGCAAAAGTGCCTGACAGCAAGGATGAAGTGTAAATGGTCAAATTATATTTTTATAGGCTCAGAGCTTCTGCTGTTGGCCACTGTACAGCTCAACAGGTCGGGTCTGCATAAAAAAAAAAAAAGTCTGAACCCACAGTGGCTGAAACCAGCTGGTAGTTCACTGCTGCACCAGTCACAAGTTCTTAGGAATATGATCGTGATGAAATGAGTTCATATGGAGCTTACGTACATGTAGCCAAACAGAAGGAATGAACCAGACATAACATTCGCTTCCCTAGACAAGCCAGGGATTCAAACTTCTGTGCAGCAGCATGAACTAGATAGAAAAACTCTAAATAACAGCGACAGAGAGACTGAAAGAGCGTTATGTTCATCAATCAGATGATGATACAACTTCAGTGGCCTTAGTAGAGTGGGAAATAATGGAGCACAACCGAGCTCCCTTACCTTATGTTTAGCATGATCCTCAAGGGTGTTAGAAAATGGTTCCAACGTTTGACAGTCCTGAGTGTGTGTGTGTGTGCGTGCGTCAGCACACGTGCATGTGTGTGTGTTTCGTCCCCATCTGTACAGAGCAGCTGCCGTCAGGATGCTTCTGGGGATTAAACGCCCCTCTCAAATACAATCTGCCTTCCACCCACCATCCATCTACATCTTCGTCACCTTTCCACCTCCTTCCATTTGTCCCTCTCATTCTCTTCCTCTTTTATTATTTCATCTTATTGTCTGAGCTTACTCATCTGTCTCCTTCCTAATATTTTAAACTGAACCTGCATTTATTGTGCATCATCTTATCCGCCCAGATGCCAGAATCCATGTAGCATGCATCCCATGTAAAGTGTACAAGGTTTGTATCTTAATATAGACTCTACTACATCCCAGCTGCATTTACTGTGGACCACGTGGACTGTGATGCTGCCTGAAATGGCCCTTTATACTAATCAATGATTGAGGCTTTAAAGCTTTATACAAACAATGGTTCAAATGACTATGTATAATGTCTGCTGAATGTGCAAATAGACATCTGTTTACTAATGTCCGTCATATCAACTTGTGTGTGATGTTCAGTGACCCCAGGTGGACAAAAAATATTAAAGCCACTTTAAAGGGGCTATTTGTAAGTTTGTCCTGCTGCTGAACGTGGTTTCTTGCCAGGAGCAGCTGGTGGTGATTGTTGCTTGACAAGAGATTCAACCATCATTGTGTTTGCATGACAAGAGGTTATGATACGCCCTCTGAGCAGCGCTACGTCCTCAGGGTAGATTGAAGGCTACAGAGTTGCTATCGGCTAGCTGGTTAGCGTGCTAACTTCAGTAGAAGAAAATAGGTGATAGAGTATTTAAACACAAAGAGGCTGTAAAGTTGGACTGGTGAGTAGGTCAGTATTCATGTTCAGTGTGATGTCCCCGGCAACCTCTGTAGTCTCATTTAGCCTCCTGTTAGCAACCGTCATTTTTTAAGACACGTAACTTAAAGAAATCTTGACTGGAGTATTTACTGACGTTTTTTATGTTGTAGAATAAAACGTGAAAATATTATGAGCTTGTGTTAGCCACAGACCTTATTGCAGTCACCTAATTAAAAATCAATTTAAAAAAACCCCACAGACTTCAGGACGAGGGAACAGGAAGTGCTAAAATGCAACTCATTTTTGGGTTTCAGGATTCATTCCTGCCACTCAATGCTAATGCTGGCAATGTCGCAATAACAAAACTTACAAATAGCTCCTGTAATGTGTTTACTACTCTTTCATTTCCTTAAAAATAGTCATTGCTTAAACTCAAATATTGACATTGATCTACTCAATGCATTCTCATCCAATACTTAATTTATCCAGATATATACTGTGTTTTTTTTTTTTTTTTTAGTTAAATGGGCACTCAAATGTTTGTTATCATACTTGCTAATAAAAAGAGGCGGAAGACGTAAGATTTGTTAAGAGATTTGTTGAAAATGGAAGTGACTATGTGAATCCAACCCAATGACTGAAATAGAATCGTGGATATAACAAGTGTTACATTTCTATGGACTCAGAAACAGTGTGTATGGAGCCAAACTGCTCTCAGTGTTGACCCCATCAAAAAATCCCTCACAGTTACTGGGTCCAATGGCAATGATACAAACATAAGTTATATCTACACCTCAATGTGAGATTCATTTTTTTTTAAATCATTCATGGTGTGAAGATTTTAGGTTTTGTATGCGGACAGGACTGTTTTTATGTGTGAAAACATAATGTGCATGTTTGTGAGGAAAAACTCTGTGTGACAGAAAAATAAGTAAATTGTGTGCATGTGTGTAGTGTGTGTGCAGTGTGTGTGTGTGAGCATGGCTCGAGGGGTGAGTGAGTTTTATCCTACTGTCAGGGAGAATGTGTCAGATTTCGACTCCTTTGTTCCTTGTCGCCGAGCCTTGTCGTTATGTCTATCCGTGTGTGTGTGTGTGTGTGTGTGTGTGTGTGTGTGTGTGTGTGTGTTTGCCTGCCATCCCTGTCGGCTTTAGTTATTAGTCACTGGCTCTGTCGAGAGGGGCGCCTTTTTTTCCAAATAGTTTTGAAGTCATAAATCCATAAGCAGACAGATGTAAGCTGGCGACCAAATACAGAAATATATTAGGCATTCCCCTGGATCCAGCAAGCTGCTTGATGGGACATAAATGCAATCATATCCTTTCTCCCAAATCCCTCAGAGCTTTCACATTCTCCCTTCACCACTGCTGATAGACTATTAAGATACAGATGCTATTGCTGTATACAGTACACTAAGTCGTTTGAGATAATTCTCATGTACGCTATATGTCTTCCCTTAAATTTTGATACACTGCATCCTCTCTGAAGCGCTGATAAGACATTGGAGTGGAATATAGCAAGCATTGTGGTCCAAAGCCTGGTGTGGGCTGCAGCGTTGGACTGACTGCAAAGAAAAAACAAAATGAAAGAGACATACTGAGTGAGCACATTTTTTTTTTTTTTAAAAGGGTTATTTAGAGTAGCATGGTGCAATCAAAATGGAGTGAGGTGAATTTCTGAGCTTTGGAGGTAATCTGTCAGTGTGTGAAAATGAGAAGGAGATAGTTTACATCCTGTCTGCCACCCAAAATGTAAACCCTTTGAAATCATTATACTCCTATTACTGTAATTGAGTTTGAGAATAATACCAAATGCTTCAATAATACCAGATTATGAATTCATTATGATATGCTATAATAATGATGCCAGATGCTGCCGTTTTGTCTGGCCTGCAAATGAATCTAATCCAAACTGGACATCTGACAATGAAGGTTTTCATAACCCCTAAATTACTTTTCTCTAAATGGTTTTAGGTTGTATTCATTTGCAAAAAAAACACTAATTAAACACAGAAAAGACACAGGAAATCAAAGCTGGCTGCAGCATGATGATTTCAGGTGGATGAAAATCCCAAATTGCAAAAGTCTGGTTATTTCCGTGTTTTTGTAACAGTTCCTAACTTGTAACTGTTATTTTCCTATAATTTGTACCATTTTCACCATGAACGTAAGGTATACAACTTTGTCAGGAGGTTAAAATATGAAGCAGCTATATAAGTTTTTAAAAACAATTTATCCTGCAATATTCACTTGCTTTTTTGTTTAAAATCATCATCATCCTCATTATTATTTAACATAAAACTAAGCACTGGTAACTTGTGATGGGTATTTGTCACTATGTTAAAGACTACATTTAATCAAAAACAATGATTAATAGAGAAACTGATAGAGAAGATAAAAAACAGGAAATAGACCAACAAAAAGTTTAATCATTTATTCAGAAACAGAAGTCTGACAAAAAGATCTTTATTCAAAACTCTACAAAATGTAGGTTCTTGGGTTCTACAAAAAAACAACAACAACTGTGAACTGTATGTTATTTGCATGAAGGAAATGTGTTTAAAAGAAGGAGCTCCGCTGTGTCACTGCTGCTTCTGGTCTGCTTGCAGTCACACAGACGTGGTTTTGGAACAGGAAGCGCCGCCTTGACCCTTTCTTCCTCCATTGCGCCTTGTTTATGTTCCAACGACTTCCTGCATTTCTCTGTCATTTCTCAGGCTTGGAATAGCACGGCTGGCGGATGGATATATCATGATATATTTGTCTAGCAGAGCGCATACGCGTAGAAATAGCAATGGAAGCAGAAGGGAGAGCTGCTTCCCAATAACTGGAGATTGCTGTGGTGTGATTGTAATGTTGGTTTCCAGTCACTAGAGGGTGGTTAAGCCTGAGCTATGTGAGCAAGATTCATCTGTGGAGATACAGCACATGACAGGAGGTAAGATTATTGACATGCCCCATAAAATGATCTCTCCTCCGTGTGTAATATACTTTGCATTCAAGCTAAATGTTTCCTGACATCTGGAAATGCAGAGCTTGATATAAATTTCAAAACTTGTTACTTAAATCTGAATCTTCACCAGCTAATTTTAAATGCTCTACTTGCTTATTGCATCATCGAAAATTGCACAGTATTAACTAAACAACCTGCGACATGAATATAATTTGTGTTTATGTGCCACCTCTCTCTCTGACATCCTGCCTTCCTGCAACAGCAGCAGGTATGAAGCTCAGACTATAAAAAAGATCTTTACCATCTTAACAAGTTAACAGACATCCGGTAATGATATAACCCCTTGAAGTTTCTCCAGCTACTTGAAGTGACTCAAATCCACTTGATCCCTGAGAAGTTCAAGCATTTTCTTTTTTGAGATCAGTGAAGGCATTTGTTGGTGTTTTGCTTCTCTTTTAAGATTCTGACACTTGTCTTAAAAAAAAAAAAAAAATTGCAAAACAAGTGCAACTTCATCAAAGACTTCAAGGAGAAATTATTCATTAGTCCTTATGAGACTAATGTTTTCATGGTGAACTGACTGACTTCAGTCGCTGCAGCCCTCAGCCAACAGACGAGTCATTTGTGCTTATAAAGGCCCTGATCATGGTCGCCCTCGTCTTCCAAAATAAAATGCTGGTTTTTGGGGTGGAGGGCGCTGTTCCAGGAGAGCAGGGGTAGGACCCTTCCTTGTCGCCCCAGCAGGGTGTCATTTGGCTTGGCTCTTAAGCTTTGGGCCCCAGGGGTCTGGCACAGGCTGCCAAACCTTGGGAAGGTAGCTGTGTTACAAGCTTCTCAAAGCAGTTACAGGCAAAGAGTAATACATGGTGTTCAGTGTGTGTGTGTGTGTGTGTCTTCTCCTTTTGTTCTTGTTAGAATATCAAAGACAGGCTGCCAAGATATTTTAGTCCATATATTTGCAACAGAAAATCATGAATTGGCCCATAACATTAAATTCTAGATCATTTTTGCTGTATAATGGGTATATGATTATAGTGATTAAATGTAGACTAATGTAATTTTTCTTTGGGGGATAAATGACATCAAACATGTTATTGCGTATTGTAAATTTTAACGGATAAGAGTTATATGGCATCATAAAATCTCTTCTAAGTTCTAAGGAATCCGTGGAATTGGCTGAGAGGTCAGAGACAGCTTTGTGCTCCGAGAAAAGAGAGGAAATTGACAATTAGACCTTTCTCAGATCGAGCATTACAATTTATGTTCATATCATAACCCTGGCTTCCTGATTCCCATCCCTCCCACACACAAACACACAACAACATCCATTAAACTATACAGAGAGAGGGGAGAGACAGAGAGAGGGCTGGACATGATCTTGATTTGGAGCAGCTTTAAACAAATTAGGGCATTTCTGATGCCCAGTTTTGAAGTAAAAAGGCCAACACTGATTTTGGAAACCTTCCTAAAAAAACCCAAACATAGATACTCCTACAACTCAACTGATTTGTATAAAAACAGATTAGTATGTCATATTAGGATGAAAACATGTAGGTCTTTGTTGTACCATTATGGAGAGAGGCAGGGCCGTAGTCAGGATTTTAGATATGCTAAGGTCATGAGTAAGTGTCCCCCAGAGACACCCCACCCTCCAGGGCAACTGCAAAAACCAAGTCTGTAAATTTCTTTGATGTCATTTCATTTGACATATCTTATCTATTCATTTAGCTGTTTGATTATTCTTTATGCCTTTTTAATGGAGTGAAATTATTTCTAAACTGAACACAGCAAACTAAAGTCTAACTCAGATCACTGTCTCTGAACTTTGTCTCTATTTTCCCTATGATTACTGGCCAATTACATAGGCCTTTATTAGGATGACACTTAAAATGTTATTTCAAAGCCCTCAACATGCTGTCAGGGATAAACTGGTAGATAAATACAGCATCCTTTATTTATTCATTTGTTTTTTCACTTGTTGTCCTGTAAATAGTCAAATGAAAATATACTGAGCCTAACAATTATTAGGCTTATTAAAGATATTATGGAGTCAAACAACAGAATGAGTACAAAACCTGACCTGAACCAACATTATTGTAATCTGATGGCCACCAAAGACTCACAGATAAATATGTCTACATTGAGATGATGAAAGTGTGAAATAAATAGATGATGGATGTGTGAAGAGATAAAAATATGTCCATTTCCCAATACAGTAGACAATATAGACAAAATGATAAACATTCACACTGTGACTGCAGTGTCAAAAGTCCTAAAATTACCACTAAGTAAAATGTGTGAGAGCCCTTTCATAACCAGACCTGGGCACACGGAGAGAAATGGAGTAATGGTGTAAAGTTAAGAGAACATATTTGAGCTCTAGATAGATCCACCAGGGCATTTTACAATTTTACCATTTTAGCACACTCCTCCTCCCAGAGCACCTGTGGTCATGTTTCAGATCTGCAGATACTCCAGTTTCTAGTGGCTAAATTAATATGAAATGATTTGAATTGAATTGAGTTGAATAGAATTTTGGGGTGGAACATTGTTAAGCTGAGGGCAAGAATCAAACAGGTAGACTGTCAGAAGTTAGGACACACATGCAGGCTCCCTTACACACATGCAGAAAGACAGAGAGAGGGGGAGAGAGAGAGAGAGAGACTGTTCCCTGAGCTACCTAGTTGCTAAACACTGAAGAGAGGAGGGTGAATTTGGATTGACATCCCAGTTATTGCTCTTGACATTTGTGCATCGTCCAGGCACATATGCGCAGTAAAAGCCGCACTTAGGGGAGGTTGTGTATGTGTGTGTGTGTGTGTGTGTGTGTGTGTGTGTGTGTACTGATGAGCTGAGCACAGCTGAGGACAGACAGTGAATGAATAATAAAGTGTGTCAAACCTGACCTATGCGGTCACTCTATTTAGATGTTCCCTCGTTTGACCGCCGCTCCGACCTCCTCTCCATCACACTCACACATGCACACACACACACAAAGAAAAGGCCTCGTGTGAGCTAACTTCAGAATGAAGATACGCCAATGAGTGCCTTTGTTTTCTCCAGCTTTAACATACAGTAACTGTTGAACTGTGAAAGTGAATTGGACAGGGATCAACCATATAATATAGTTTTGACAGCCTTTGAAGCGCATCCGCTCTGCCCCCGCACTTGTGCTGATTGCCCCTGAGCCCTTTTTCTTCTCTGCACAGGCATACTGTGGCATTTACAAGGTACAGTGGGCAGCAAAACGCACATTAGAAACAAGTAAGCATACATGGATAGAGAGAGAGTGGTACAGTGAGTGAGGCATGGGGTGACTCATTTTCTATGATTGAGTGAAACAGTGATGTAGTAGTAAATAAAAAGCTTGGTAAACAATGATATGCAGCTGGTGAGCATCATAAGACAAACAAAGTAACGAACTGAGGACCCCATCTATAGATACTGCATCACTTTTACACTGCCATAAAGATTGAAGAACAAAACACACTGACATGACCTTACTGTGACTTTTGTTAAGAGTGATTTCAGTGTGTGGTGGTTAATGTTGGCTGCCATAAAGAGGTATTTTTCAGTACACTGGATTCTATTGACTCCCTATTTCTATTCTTGGTCAGGTCTTTTAGGGCTTTTCACACAAAAAGTAAAAACCAACAGAAAGTGTCTTACTAAGGTGTTGGCCCTCCATTACATCCACAACAGTACCAGTGCTTCTTTTCCATGTCTTCCAAAAATCACAAATAATTGGGGTGAGCACTCAAAAATTTTCTTTTTGGATTTTTCTTTTCATAAAATCAATAGCAACAGTCTACTGACACAAATGTTTGTCTCATGCGTGTGAACACTCACTAAAGAAGCAGACTAAAAACATCCCTGCGTGTCAGTGGACTGGTATTGATTTAACAAAAATGCAAGAAGAAGATTTGTGAGCAGATCTTTGCTGCTTGGCTGTTAGTACGCTTAAAAATAAACTTAATATAAGGGCAATGAGCACTAGAGCCTGTCCTTTCCTTTGTTATGATTCTGGATGAATGAACACCATTTTTCCTAAAGATATCTCATTTAATGTTTTTGATGATGGCTTTAGTGTTCATACATGGTGATGATTATGGTGAAGTAGTCAGCTTATAATTCACCTTCATCATTTTCAAACTCATCAAACCCATTGCCCTGTTTGGACCAATAATCACCTAGCACAAGCATGTAAGACTTCTGTACAACTGAGTACCAGAAATTGATTGCTCAATGATTACTCAGTACTGCCACTTCCTGATAAATGTAGATACTTGTGTTGTAGTGATTGTAAGTGTTTCCTGCTACAATATAAAACAAAATGTGCAGCTGTTGAGGTACAGTAGGTGGTCTTCAGCCGCACTGCAGCAGGATGTCCATAAATAGTCTATACAGAAACTGCATGTATCAGGGGTAAAGTTTTTTGATAATTTTTCAAACATCTCTATTCAACATGTTCAAGATAAGATTTCAGGTAGCAATCCAATCACAACTCTGCTATATACAGTAGAGTTCATTCCTTTTGGTGCTGATCGGTCTCCAGGCATGTCACTCAAAAATTTACTTAATTTATGAACCAAACATCTGACTAAAGACAGCTATTTGAACTACTACCCGAATACATTTGTAGTTTTCATCCTTTTTTTACATTTAAATTTAAAAAAAAAAATCTTATCAGAGGGAGGTAAACTCATATCACATTTGCACACATGGGCACTGCGTTTAAGGTGTAGCGTTAGATCAACCAATGAGCGAGCTAGGAGGGAGAGCAGCCAACCAATGGAGAAGCAGTAGGCGGGCTCTTTAATGCGGCCAAAGACGTGCAATTACAATCGAAAAGGAGAAGCTAATGGAGAAACGTCACTAACTTTAAACAGCAATGTCCAGACAAGGGTGAGTGTTTCATCCGCAGTAGGTAAAGTTAACCTTTAAATATGCTGGTAGAAAACAGTCCACGGCAAATTCACTTCGAGGGACCTCTTAGTTTTCACTGTAAATTGACAACAAGTGGTCAACATCTTGACAACAGATTCAAAGCACAACCGAACCACCAAACGCCATACCTTAATGAGTATTAATGGGCTACACGTGTTAGCATACAGTTGCCTCTTGACACTAGCATTAGCATGAATTTGAAGTCACGCTTCTGGTCCACCTGGTGCATACAAGTCCAGTATTCACGCTACATGTAGCCACCAACATCTGAGAAACATCTTTGGGCTATTTACACTGTATGTTCAGGACTTCATTTTCTTATTTATTTATTTTTCATAAAGGCCCTGAATATTTAATGGCTGCTATACACAGAAACATCCATACCTCATCTTTTTTCTATACATTGTTGTGAACAGTAGGAAGATAAACACTGTTGTTACTGCTGCTTGGAAATTCATCGACTCATTATGGTCAAGTGTCCATTTTAGTAAAAACTAAAATTAGTTTTATTTTAAAGTTTTTAACACATCCATCCATTTTCTGCTGTTTATCTGTGCCCATGTCACTTTCATTGATTAATGATATTACAAGGGATTATTTTTATATACAGCTGGGAAGTAGTGACAAAAATGTGATATACTGTTAATGTTTTATTTAGTTGATAAATACTCAGCTATTTATCTATTCTGTCTGTTGTTGTATTTGCTGGGCAGGTAGGGTACAGTAGATTTATCAGAACTTTTTTTTTTACAGAAAACAGCTGCTTGAAAAACTGATGAGAAAGATGAGAGTGAACCAAAACAGTAAAAACAATGAGCTGAAAGATGCTAAAAATGCTCCATTATAGCTGAGGGTCTGGTGATAATTATGTGGGTATGTTACTATGAGCAGCAACTTTCACATCACCCATAGCTGTTTGATCTATTGTTAATATAAGTATGGTCATTAATGCGGCTGTAAGGTAACTATAAAGTAATGATGAGCAGTAGCTGGCTAGTTTCCTAACCTGCTAGTCAGTCAATGTCTGTCATTGTGGGCAGCAGAAACTTGGCTTGCTCTAGCAGCTATGTTACATGGATAATAAAGCTTTATGTGGAGTTGACATGCATAAAAACTCCTGACACTGACAGATTAAAAGTTATTCCTCTCGACGGTCTACAGCTGCATCGTGCTTCAGGGCTCAGTTCGCCCACTATGTTTTCAATCCTGTTTGCAAAATAAGCTCTGACCAATAAGGCTACCCAGCTGTATTCTTAATACTCACACAGCCTCAGGGGCCACTTAGGACTGTAATTGTTAATTCTTGGGATGCTAATGAATTCTCATAATTATGATGCATTGTAAAGAATGAGTTAGATTTATGTTGGAAAGTCTTTTGCCACTGTGTGTGGTAGAAGTTGACAAATGTTTTGTGGAGACCGTAGCTGGCCTGCGCTGGAGAGGAAACAAACTGGCGTCTCCTCCCCTTCGTACCTCAGCCTTGTGTAATTTGCCCAAACCTTGGTGTGTGTGTGTGTGTGTGTGTGTGTGTGTGTGTGTGTGTGTGTGTGTGTGTGTGTGTGTCTATGTGTGTGTGTGCGTGCATGTGTGTGTAATGTGAAGTGAAGTGAAGAGAGGGAGCGGGAAAGAGGTGGAGTGGCGAGAGAGAGACAGAGAAGTGACACAAATCAATGTGAGCACCCAAACCACCATCACCAGCAGCAGCAGCAGCCTCCCCGACCTCCATCACCTCTCTGCCTTCCCTGGGAGAGACGGATAGAGACAGAGTCACAGGAAAGACAGTCTCCTCAGCAACGCAGCATCTGGTAAGTCGTTACAGAGATAGAAATACCTCCCACTGTACACAAGTTGTGGAAGCGATGACAACAAGAGTGCGTTGGCAATGTGACTCCGCTCTCTAAGGCACAGAGCGCACTGAGCGGGGCAGACAGTCGTGGCTGAGCGTCTTTTTCTGCTATTCCCCTACACCACCTCCTCTCCACTGCTTCTGTCACCACTGCCGCTGCTGTAGCAGAGACAAAATAACCCTCAGAATAGGACAGCGAGACAGCCGCCGCCGGTTCTCCTCCATTCATATGTTGTAAAGCCTGCTGGGGATTAGGGATTGGATTGAGGGAGGATTTTTTGCGCCAATCACCACCCTGCCTCTCGGAAAGCGTAGAAGAGAGAGAGTGAGAGATAGAGAGGTGGTAGGGAATTAGTTCTCTGTGAGGCATGACAGAAATGTTGCTTTAATATTCACTTTGTCTGTGTTTTTCATTAATGCTGTTACAGGATCCATATGTGGATTTAACTGTGCCTCTCTAGTATCCAATAGTGAGTTTATAAGAAACTTTTTTTTTTTTTTTTAAAGGACTATAATTGTGGTTTTGCAGATTTTGAGTAGCTTTAAAGTTACTGTTTGGCTGTGTCACACATACTGTACATCTGTATCTACCTGTTACAACAGTTGGGTTTTTTTAGTGTTGAAGATGTTCAGCATGACTGTGCACTTAACATTACTGCTAGTGATGTTCCACAGCTTGCCAAAACTTTTTAGATTTATTTCCTGCCTTTGTTGAAGCCACTGGTTTCCATTCCTTTACGCTATGAAAATCTCAGTTGTTGTTTGTTTAGACAGTGTCAAAATAGTATACATACGGTACTCTCAGTAGGGAAGCACTTATCGATTGGCTGCCATTGGGAAAGGCAGGTTTTCAGTTGACTAGCCGGTCGGTCTCAGATATCCGATTCTGTGCCGATCAAATTTACACTCATGCACCACAGGATGGTTCATGTTACACACACACACACACACACACACACACACACACACACACACACACACACACACACACACACACAAAACATGCCGTCAGTGTGGAAGACAAAAAGCTTGCTATTTGTAATACCTCTTAGGCCAAATAAAGCCGTGGACAAACAACCACGAAAACAACAAACTTAATCAGACACTTAAAACACCATCAGCCCACTGAACACACCAATTTCAAGAAGCTAGCCAAGGAATATCAGTTAAAAGTAGTGCCACACTGTTTACCTCACTGTGTGTGACGGCTACCACGGCGAATTCCTGCTGCAGCTCGCAGGCATGGGTAGCATCTTTGCTGCTGCTAGCATGACACCCAGGTGACGTTTTCCTCCCTAAATTTGAGTTCCTCTTCATAACTGGAGCTGACTTGAAAGTCGTTGCTATTTGATTTGAACAATGGTCACTTTTTTGAAGTTCAGTGACATGAATCTCCTCTGCCCAGCACATGGTGATGTCATTTTGGTAAAACCCTAAGTAAATAGCTTAGTCTCCAAATAAGGTATTGAAATTGGCTGCATTACAGTATGAGGATTGGCTCGAGTTTTTGGACCCAAAGCAGAATATGATTTGTTACTGTGACAAGGCTATGTGAATGTAATCTACATGTAGTCTTAGTAATTCCAATCCATTTCCCCACTTTAGGGCGTGTCTATGTGTCAAACTCCTGGTGTTTCCTTTCCAACAAGCTAACATGCCCCAGGGTTCTGCTAAAGTTAAAGCCAGCCTTTATAGCTTAAGCTCTGTGTGCGTGTGTGCTTGTGTGGTTTTGACCACAGGAACTTCCTTGAGCTGTGCGCCTTTTTCATGAAGAGTTTATGGACTCACTTTGCTCTCCTCATTCATCAATGATTTGAGAAATTGGAAGAACCTGCTGCTGTAAAAGTCAAACTGTTCAAGCCTGAATAGACCTCACTGTAACATTGTGTCCTGTCAGTTCAGGAACTCTGACTGTGAGCTAATTTTCCACTGCTACGAGTGGCGTGAACCTTTTCTCTTATTGAGCAGTATTGTCTCATACTGTTTGTAAGGGCTGAACTGACCCATGGAATACCACTGAGGTGAAATTATTTTTTCCATTAGAGAGATTTAACTTTAATTTATGCTGGACAAATGGGAAAGATGAAGGAACTTTACTGTGAGTTCTGACATATTGCACTCCTGGCCTTGGATTTTATTATTAGACCTATTCTTTCCTGTGTTATTCCGTATTCAGACTTACCTACACCCGCCGTGCTCATTTTATTTGAAGAGCCAACTCATTGCTGAGTCACACTGTATCTGCACTGAATTGTGTGTACTATTTACAGTCATACAGTATCAGTTGCTGCTGCCTCCCATTTGTTATTGTGGCTGGGCGCGCTTGGCAGCAGTGGATATGGTTATCAGGCCGTAGCATCAGGGATTGGTTTCCGCTCCGTTTTCGACTGATGAAAACACAAGCATGTACTGTACACAGAAATACACGCATAAACACACAAGGGCTTGTTTGCTACTTCAATGTGTGTATGTGAGTGTGTGTTGGAGTGAGTGTACGCATGTCCCGGGGCCCACAGAGCGAGACACATTGTTAGATGCAGGTAGGAGTCAGACAGAGAGAGACATCTGTCAGTCTTTGAATAGTATTTTCTCAATGCAAGTGATGAGGTTCTGTCTCTCTCGCAAACACACACATGCGCGCACACAGACACACACACACACACACACACACACACACACACACACACACACACTCTCACAAGTATATTAAGGAAGGCTCAGGCGAGAAAGCTGGGCATGTTTGAGTGTCAGTGCTTTAACGGGGTGTTGATCTTATACAAGACAGGAAGCAGTAAACAAATCCCCCAACATGTGGCGGCTTGCTGGAGCATACCCCTCTCCTCTTCTCCCTCTATCAGAGTGTGTTTGTGTGACATGGTGTAATGAAATATAACAGCTGAGGGAAAATTGGAGCAGTTCTCTACTCTGACATGTTGGTGCACTTGAAGTAGAGTTTGTGTTTTGGTGAAAGAAATTAAACAGCCATCAAAACTGAATTTGTTGAATGATTTTATCGGCTTACAAAATCAGGCTGTAAGACAACTGAGAAACGACTTTGGATGTTTTTTTTTTTTTACCTGTTAAAACGTATTTAATCCAACACAACCCCTCTGAAATGTATTGTAAATACATAATTTATGAGTTGCTGTCCATATATCTAGATCCTCAAGAGCTGTTGAGATTATTGTTGATTGACTTTGAGCAAAATTGTATCGTGATGATGTAATCATATTGTGTTATTTTAACAATTTAAAGTTTAACAGAATTTTGTTTTTTGCATTACTCACTCAAAACAATTTTTTTATTAAAAACAAACAAAGCAAAACAAAATTAGTTGTTTAAAGCGGTTTCACTGAGTTGTTGTTCGGTTTACTTAATCATGTCTTCTGTGGCTCCGGAGAAAGCCTTTCAGAGTTTGAAACAAATTTTTTTTTATTGAATTAGGATATTGAATTGGGAGTTGCATTGTGGGAAATTTAGAATCTAGTGTTTTTGGATCTTGACACATATATAGGGAGTCAAAGTCAGGGGCCGGTTGCACAAAACACCTTAGGTTTTCTACTAAAGTATGACACTTAAGATTTAATTTCTCCTTAACTGAGGGAGTTACTTAAGGGTGTTGCACAGAATCTCTTCCAAGATTTCCTTAGTAGAAAAACTTGGGCATTTACAGCAATGAAAGAGATTTGTTTGCTGGCAGTGTAATACCAGTTACCACTTATGGGAAGCCAGCACCATTAAAGAAGTGCGCCGCTATCTCATCCTACTGTTGTCTGGATGAGAAGTTTTCGCCATTTGAAACTTAATGACACAGCACACAGCTGATCTGTGGACATGAAATACGTCGACTATAACTGAGTGGAAAGATCCCATAAACCCATAGAGCCATAGATCAATCATTAATTGGAGAGGAGCTGGAAGAGCCCAGCTGCGGAAAGTAGAGTGATCCAACTCTATAGACAGTCAGACAAATCATAAACTGACAGCCGGTCACATACATAATGTAAAATTTGTTCCTCAACGCTGAGGGTGTGTCCTGGTTGCGGAAAAATCTTCATGGGATGCTTTCATTTTTTTCATTTATTGCCATAAATTCTGCTTTGTTCTGGTTAAGATAGTCAGAGGCACCTTTAGTTTTTTCCCTTACTTTGGTTGCTAAGGTCTTTTTTTGGGTATGCAATAGTTTAACTGACTTTAAGCGATTCCTTAACTATAAGACCAAGATTAGGAGAAAACCTTTAATACTTCAGTTAACATTGTCTGTGCAGTCTTGCTATTGTCACTCCTAAGGGGGCACTATGCTTGAATCAAAGTACTTAGTGTTTTTACCTCTTATGAATGGCCACACTCAAAGGCGAGGCATAAAGTCTGCCCTCAAAGCCTCATTCTGGCTGCTAGGCACCGCCTCAGTCTCTCTGCAAGAGATCTGTGCCTTCTGTGTGTCCTGGTTCAAATTGTACAAATGGGGATAGAGACACACCTTGATACAGTCTCTTCCTGAAGGCACGACACTGTCTAGTGATCCAACAAGCAGTTTCTCACAAGAACGCCGTGTATGTTTGACATCTAACAAGGATGTTTAGTGCATTTCCTTCACAATAAAAGATTTGTGAAGACTATTTGAAACCTGCATCGTCCAAACATCCATGTTTGGTAGCTAGCAGTTGTCTTCTTCCCTGTCTTTGCTGGTGCATCACCTCGGAATGAAATAACATGAAACTGATGGTGGCAATATTTATTGCATCGCCTATGTATATGTACGTCGCCGTGTGTGTGCACGTGATACAAACAAAACCCACTCATCAAAACATCGCTGTGTAGCTCTATAAGAGGTCAAAACCTCCACAGGTTACCTTTTTCAGGGCACTCTCTGCTGTAAATGGAGACGGTACCCTGTATTTCAGTGTGCTGACTCTCTGAATTGATAGTCTAGATACTGAGTCGCAGCTCATTTCGCTTAATCCACCTCTCAGCTGTTAAGTGATTGGTGTAAATTCAGAGGAAAACCAATGACACTAAGTTTGACCTGGGTTCACCTCATCACTGCACTTCATTAAAGCATAAGTACCTACTTAAGTGCACACTTTGTACATTAAGTCTCCTCTTCTTCTCTTCTGTATCCTTATCTCCTCTCTCTATCCATCTATCTTATGATCTATCTATCTTTCTCTCTTTCTCTTACTCTTCATCTCTCTGCAGACTTTGGACGAGGCTAACGGGTGCGTTGCCAGGATGTATGAATTATAACACTAATGAGATTAAGTGGCTTGTCCTAACATTGTCTTTCCTCAGCACATAGTCACACACAGAAGCTTATGAGAATCCACGAAGCAAGATAAAAAAATAAGAATGAAACCACAATACCAACGCCCTCTCCTCTCCTCCATTGTTTTTTGAGGTCATGATTAAAACTCATCAGAAGTGACTGTTAACTTTCCTTCCTTTTTTTTTTGCAAGAACAAAGTGATCCATTTTTTATTAAATTGAGACGTATGCCTTTATTCTCCATGGCAACTTTTAGTAAGTAAGTGAGCTTCAACAATATTAAAAAAATGGCAAACCTGAAGTGGAGTGGATGTTGCAGGGTGAGAAAACACTGGTTGAGATTGTAGAAGGAGAAAAAAGGAGGGAGACTTGTGTGTGGAGGGTGACATGAACACTGAGGCTTTGGACTTTGCTAGATGGCACTTGTAACTTGCATGCGTGCGTGCGCGCGTGCGAGAAGGTTTCCCAGTGTTTTTGAAGGTAAATATTAGCACTCTGTGATGCAAGGCAATCACAGAGACCTGAAAACCAATCATCTCAGTTGTGGCCTCAATTGTAGGTGAATTTAATCTTACGAATTATCTTGATTTAGATATAACCAAGATTGTCAAATAAATTAATGAAAAGGCATTGATGAGCACGATGATTACATGGTTTGCATTTAGCTGCTGTTGAGAGGGCGAATTAATGGTGACTGTCCTATAAATAGAGCAATTGTTGAATGAATGAATGTGAATGAATGAGTTGTTTACTTAATACAGTAAACTATTAATAGGCTCATCCTGTCTGCAGTGTGAAAGGCTGCGGGGTTGAACAGGACACTGCACCCATTACAGATTGCAAACTACCAGCTATGATCTTCTCATAAACTTTGGTCCAGTACAAAGAGATTTTATTAATATAATTTTGTGCTCTGTCGTAATCCATTCGAGCTCATGGAGTTTTGGAAAAATTTACAATGGACTGTTATTGCACTTTTAGTAAGTAAAGTTACATCAGTAAATTTATTGACTAGAAGTAAAAACATACCAAAATATACCACAACACTGTTGTTTTTGGTCTGAACGTTTGCTTACAGCAAATTCTGTGACCTGATTTGCATTAGCTGTGTTGCTTGGCAATTGTTTCTATCATGATGGTGTCTCCGTAGGATTTAGAGAGGGACGCAAAACTTTGATAGCTGTGAGAGCATAGACGGGTGCCAGTAGTGTTTAGGTGTGTTCGTAGATTACTAACGTGTCACCTGATTAAT
Source organism: Seriola aureovittata (assembly GCF_021018895.1). Taxonomy (NCBI): domain Eukaryota; kingdom Metazoa; phylum Chordata; class Actinopteri; order Carangiformes; family Carangidae; genus Seriola; species Seriola aureovittata. The sequence goes on from NC_079385.1 coordinate 6,900,617, forward strand.
TTATAATTATAGTTCTTCCTCTAACCTCTAGCTCTGGTGTAACACTGGTATAGGTATTTTGGCCAAGTGAACTGCTGTCTCATGAGTCCAGAGATCTCATTACTCCAATTTTTAGATGAGATGTTCCATAGACATCTGAGACTGTCTGCATGAACTTGAGGATGTTAAAGGGTCAGTAGAGTGACTTAACATTCCAGTGGAAATCTTGGGTCCTGTTGTGCAGCTTTTGACAATCTACGGATATAACTGAACATTTGTATGTGCAAATACACACACCATGGAAACGTGTTGTCAATGAGTAGGTCAAGCAGCTCCCACCCCTTAAAAAACAAAACAAAAAAACAAACAAACAAAAAAAATTCCAGAAACAAAAAAATAACGAAACAAGAACCGACAAAAAGGAGTACACCCCTTGAGGCCTTTCTAATGAACCAAAGTCCAAGTCGGACAGAGGCTGCCTATTTTCAAACTTTTTTTTTTCCCTCATGTTCCTTTGTGCATCAAACTCTTCAAAAAAACATAACAAGCTGCTTTCATGGATCAAACGAGAGCGGCAGTGCTCATTGTGCCAAAGCAGGATATAAAAAGGAGACAGAGAGAGAGAGAGAGAGAGGGAGAGAGAGAGAGAAATACCTTATTATTGTTATCAAAGTAAAGCCAGCTCCTCTCCTGCTGCTCTTATGGGACCTCTCTCACTCTCTCTGCTCATAGACCCAGGGGAATCTAAACATGACCCGCATACACACACCCCCTCACACTCCTCCTGGAACACACACACACGTGGGCCTGTCTTGGTGCACGTCGTTTCATTTGTGAAATTAGTCCATTCTCTCTGACCCTGTCTTTTCATCAGGCGCGGTGGTGCATATTTTAGTCCCTTTCCTGCGCTTGTTTTACTAATTGGTGGCTATACTTTGCCCAACACTGATATCCTTTGATCATCTCAGATCATTACGTTTACCTCATTAATTTGCTCAATGTGATTTTTCTCCCCCCAAAAAATTTAAGGGTCCATGCAAAATTGGATTAATAATAGATCATATGAGCCAAGAGAAAGTGTAATTCCTTTGTGATTTCTCCTTTACTTCTTTTGCTCTTTCTTTCTCTTTCTGATTATTGTGTATCATTGTCCTGTGATGGGCAGATCAGCTTTAAAGGGAAAGGTCAATATTTTGGAAAAGATGTTGACACGAGATCAACATGAGTCTGTTTTAGGTAGGGAGCTGGAGTTGGGAAGTCTTTAGCCAGTACCTTAGCATTTGAGGCAGGGGGATACAGCTAGCTCTTTTTCAGATACACCTACCAACACCTCTAAAGCTGCTTTGTTTTACACCAGTATAATACATACAGTATTATACATACCTACACACAGTATAGTACATAATATCAGCTTGATAAAGGGCTGACCTGACAGATGATGGGTGTTGGGAACTGAAATAAGCATTGGGCATGCTATAATTGCTTGATTTGTCCTGTGCAGAGTCGTAATGACGCCTCATTATTTTCCCACAAAATATTATCCGACAAATTTATTTCACTCGTCTCACCTGGTTTGACAACTTCCATGTGCTACCACTAATGTGAAGTAATTCTTCTGCACACAACAACATGAAATGAACAAGGAATCATTTCAGTGACCCGTTCATCACCCTTGGGTCAGGAGCATTATACTGAATAATCATACCTGTGTCTGTGATGTCACCCTCTACATGATACTCACCCACAATATTGGACTCTTACCAACTGTCAGGGAAAAGACCACAGACCACTGTTGAAAATGATTCCAGGTTCATGTAAACATTTGCTTTTGGAGAGTATATGTTTCCCCCTTCCTCCAGTCTTTTATGCTAAGCTAAGCTAAACATGTCCTGTCCATCTCTGTGCTCAACACAGACATGACCTTATCTCACTTTTGGAAATGCTGTGAATAAGCACATTTCCTAAAACTGTTCTGCTCTTTTAAAGTGCAACAAACAGGCTTGACATATATACACATCCATGGCTGCACACACAAACATAACAAAACTCACACACAGCAGGTGCAAACATCCACTTTTTCACTATTTTCCTACATTTTACGTCACGTAGACTGCGTCCCATTTGTTCAGACATACATTAAACATTAGAGAGAAACACTGTAATTCATCCAAACTGCGCCAAGTCAACAATCATATTCCACTTACACTCACCAAGTGCGATTGTAAAGGCTGTCAGTACTTTCTGTATCACACTGTTTCCTGTATTTCATACGCTGTTCAGCATCAATATCTCCTCCAAAGATATCTTCGCTAACAGCAGACTTTTGTCAGCGCTTTGTTGTTGACAGCTTCATTGTCAATCCATCCAACTCCAAATTGTGTTGCATATAAAGACGTGTATCTCCCGTCTTCCTTTCTCTTTCCTCTCTCTCTTGCTCTCTTCGGAGCAGATTACATCTCGGATCACTCTGTCTGCAGGCACCGCTCGGCATTGTGCTGGGTCTCTCTCTTGTTGTCACATTGAGCTCTGTGCCCTCCTATTATCATATAGATAAGTGAATGTTTGTGTTGTGGCAAAACGGGGAAGCGCGACTCTAATGTAGTGTTTTGTGCACGGTGTTAAAATTGGCCCCTGTCGCCTTTGCCATTCAAGCAGCCTGCTCCTCAGCAATGGTTGTAAACACAATCGCAGGAGCCTTGTGAGTGAGCAAAAGAAGACGTGTGTTTGTGACTTGTCTCAGTACCTTGGTCTTGTGATGTGAAGCGGGTCTTTTGCATGTGTCTGTTGCATGTGTCTGTTTACTGTGTGTGTGTGTGTGTGTGTGTGTGTGTGTGTGTGTGTGTGTCTGCGCCTGACTACCGTAAGTAGTAGACAAGGTGCAAACAAAGGCAAAGCTTTCGATGGTGGTACACATTGTATTCCACATTCAACTTTTTCTGCATTCATTTGTACATGTGCATATTCCATACGTGTGTGTGTGTGTGCATGCCTAGTGTACAAAGTGTGTGTTTGTATTTATCAGAGAATTTGTTTGGCACTGATCGAGTTTGTTTAGGCAAGAGAAAAATGCCCAACAGCTCTCATGGCTCAAATAGCCTTTGGGTGCCACTTGTGTTGTGTGTGTCTGTGTGTGTGTGTGTGTGTGTGTGTATGTATGTGTGTGTTTGCATGCATTTGTGTGTGGGGGTGTGTGAGAGAGAGAGACAGACAGGAATACAGGAATAGACCAATTCACTCTCCTTCCTTCTCAGCACTTGCGCACACACACAGTCCCTGTAGTCCAATGTTGACTGTGGCATCACTGAATTACACAGCTCTCACAAGATAAATGCACTGGTTCAACTGGATGGTATCTCTCTGCTGGATAAGTTAACCCCAGTCCAGTCCAGCACAGTACAGTTCAGACCCGTCTGCCCAGTCTAATCCAGCTCGGCTCAGCTGACTTTAGTCAGTTCTAGCAGGACAGTGTGAAGTGAGCCGGAGGAGCTGCAGGCCGTGATGTGATAACTCAGAGATGGAAGGAGACAATCTGTTCCCTGCTCAGCCCCAGGTGTGTGTGTGTGTGTGTGTGTGTGTGTGTGTGTGTGTGTGTGTGTGTGTGTGTGTGTGTGTGTGTGTGTGTGTGTGTGTGTGTGTGTGTATTAATGCAAATGCTCCTCGAGTGTCTGATGCACTGTGATATTGACAAAAAAAAAGTTCAGATTTATTTATATATTTTATGCTCTTGAATTTGTTGAATCTACCCATTGTGATTCAAAAGGTCTGAGCTTTGTCTGCTGAATTTCTTTATCAGCATCTGTGATATCTTCAAACATTTGGTTGGGTAGAAATGAAATGCTAATGCTTAGATGTTGCCTAGATTTAAGTATAACAATCAATTTTCTCCAGCTCAGTTCTGAGGCTGTGGGGCTTCTGCACAACACCAGAACAGCTTGTTAAGGAAACTTTTTAAAACACACTTTTGAAAGAAACTCTGGTCAGGAGATGTTTCTTTTCCTGAGTTAAGTGTGCAGCTGTACGTCCGTCTGGGCATCAGGGAGGTCTAACTGAATATAATTAATGTAGGTGATGTAGAGTGAATTTCTACAAGAGCACAACTTTTCAAAGTTATAAGTCTCAAAACCTTTTCTAAAATCAAACCCAATTTGTGACGCTTTTTATGGTCAGAAAAATGTTAATGCACTAAATAGGTATTGCTGAAAACAATGCTAATTATGTCTCAATATAGTAGTTTTTTTGCTAGTGGTGGACTCCCACCTACCTGACACACACAAGGGATTCATATGAAATGCATGCATGCAATCCAGTGCTACCTACTGTAACTTTTTCTCAAGACTGATTATTGACTTTATGTGGGTGCAAGAGTTTTAAAAATCAAACTTGACAACTTAAAATAAAAATTGAAAAATGTGATTATAAGGGGTCTATTCTCCTCCTGTGGTCAACCCTAAACAGAGCAACAATATCCAAGTGTGCTCCACCACTTCTATAAATATCATTACACCCCTGTTGAGACAAGGTATTTCCTTTTAAAACTGAGGGTTCTTGTCAGTGTAATAAGGGCGGAGGATTTGCACACTTCATTTAAAAGAAAACATAATTGTAGCTGGGTGGTTTGAAAGCATGCTAAAATGAAAAGTGGTCCTTAGTCGTGGTTGGCAAGGTGATTTCATGCAAACAATGAAACATGAAAAAATGTCTTAGCACACGTGCAGGGTTACATGTGGCACAGGGTTCAGTCCATGAGATCTTTCTCTGTTGTCTCCAATTTATGGCTTATTCTCTCTTCTTCTCTCCAGGATAAAAGAAAGGAAAACTATTAAAGGCCAGATTTCTGCTTTTGAACAAAAAAGACTCGAAGACTTAACATTGACATGATGATGTCTCCTGTAGAAAGAGAGAATAATGGCACAGTTAGGGGCCGTTTAACTCCACCATATGTTCAACATAACAGTTTCTTTGAATTTTTATGCCTGTGTGAATTTGTGCGTGTGTATTTTCTTGTTTGTCATCTCCACCTGTTATCTTCTTCTCGCATACTCACTCTGGCTTTTCACTGTATGTTCAGATTGTTAATGGGTATCCCTAATAGTGGGTCACAGTAATATAATGTGTGTGTGTGCTTAATGTTTGCATTTGTGTGTCTGAAGCGGTGCGTGCGCCAGCCTGAGCACAGCTTCCCTCTGATCCAACACTACCACCACCTCACACACACACACACACACACACACACACACACACATACACACACACTTCCTCCCTCCCTCCTCCATGCGTTCTTCCACTTTCAACATCCTTCCCTTTCTTATGGAAAAGAGCCAATTAAACTTGTGTCTGTTTGTTTTAAACAAAATGGCTTTTAATTAGCACGATCAAAAAGGCTTCTTTCTGCAGGCCCCAGGATCCACTTTGTAGTTCCCCCTCCAGATCGCACATGGGTTTGATGCCACCTGATAGGACGCCAAGACAATCAGAACACTTTTATAATGAATACACACACACACTTTATCACTTTGTCTCCATCTATCGCTTGTACTCTCTTAAAGTCTTTTGGTCTTTTGTTGTATTGTTATCACGACCCTTCCTTTCTGTTGCCCACATCCTCTTAATTCTTCCTATGTTGCTCCTTTCTTCTCTTTTGTCTTATCTGTCTCTGATCTGTGTTGTTTTAATGACGTGGCACAGCATGGCTCACTGCTGGGCATGAACTCGTGTCCTCTCTTTTCCTCTTTGGCTACATTCACTTTTTAAATTGCTGCTCAGTTTGTTTAGTCACATTTCATATCTATACTAAGATGCAACTCCTATGCCATTTAACTAAGATTTGCTGGTGATGCTAAAAGTATGTTAACACAATTTTGTACATTGTATCAAATTCTAAAATATTGTGGTCTTTTCACCGTACAAACTTGACAAAAGAGATTTCGGACTCTGTGTGTATGTGTGTGTGTGTGTGTGTGTGAGAGAGAGTGTGTGTGTGTGTGTGTGTGTGTGTGTGTGTGTTGATCGGCTCTGCACCTGTGATTATATATGCTTTTGTTTATTTTGCCAGATCCTCTCACATTCCTGCCCGCATGCTGCATACTTTGTATGTTTGTGTGTGTGTTAGTGTGTGTGTCTTTTTCTTTGTCTGCGTGTCAGGTGATATCTGCTGTACTGTTGGTCTGTCGCTGACAGTGGCTGCAGGGAGTAAACATGTGACCCAATCAGCTCACTACTGCTCAGCTCACCATGGCTCCTAATTGACGTGTGTGTTTCTGTGTCTGTGTGTATTTTATGTGTGTCCCAGCTGAAATGGGTTCAACTGACAGCTGTCAGGTTGCTTGACTCAATCCTGATCTTCTCTGTCTTGCTTTCTTTCATATATTCTGACATGAACACTCACTCATGCAGAGCAGACACTGAAATGACTCTGATACAGTGATGAAGAGATCTTGTAGTTAAAACTACGTACGTTAAAATGTATCAGCTATTAAAGCTCAGATTCACTGTGATGCAGACTGTGCTGCAGGTTATAATCACAACTGGCAAATATGATGGTAGACTTTAAATATTTATCATGGGTACAGTATATGTTATCTATGAGGGGTGACCTAAATTGCTCTTGATCTCAAAGAGCAACTTAACATAGCATCTACCTGTAACCACAACCCACAGTGACATCACAGTGTACTGACACACCCTGGGCTACAACTTTACATCACTGCAGCAAGTTGCTTTAAATCCGGACTTGATTCATCAAAGTACATAAATGATAGATGATTGATTTGATATAAAAACTTGATTTGTTAAACATTCTTATCATCATCAAAACAGCAGTCTGCTAAATTCCTGAAGACCAACAGAATTAATTTGAGAGCTGTTGGGTTCATGAGTACTTTAATGTGTATTACATACACATTAAAGTTAAGATAAAAACTGATGCCTTTTATCTATCAGTTCTAAAATTTTAAACTTTGGCAAATGGTTGGAGTAGCACCAAAACAAAGCTTGTGGCGGACGGCAGTGAAGGACGATGAAAATAAATGCACTGAAAGCAACATGAACTACACCAGATTTCCTCAAGATAGTCAGTTAGAATAACAATTTTACAACTGAAAAAACAAACAAAAACAAAAGTTTAACTTGAAAATGATACAAATAGGGACTTTACTTTACTTTAAATTTAAATGAAAGAAATGCAGCTCTATGAGTCGACCATATGCTAAATTCAAAAATGGACCCCACAAGCTTGAGAAGAATATAAAGCATGTTCGACATAATTTCCATTTTCGCCAATAAGGAAGCAACAACCAAATTTTTCCTGGCACTGTGACATGACTTCTCTCCAACATTACAGTATGTATCCTCACATGGAGACTCCCAAAGCCAACAGTGAGAACAGGGAGCTGTGACTGCACAGTATGAGTCGGCATTCACGGATGATTCCCTAGACAGATTCCTACGTAGTATCCTAGCTTTAATGGCTGCACAAGCCTGATTTATTACATGAGTTAACTCTCACTCTGTCGTAGCATCTTCTTCATTACTACACACACACACACACACACACACACACACACTCACGTATACTCATGCACAGAAATTACAACTCCGTGCACATGCATGATAGATGGACAGAAACACAGCCTGATAGGGACCAATAACAAAACAATACAGATGTAGACTTATGTTTGAGATACAGCTGTGTGTGTGTGCGTGTGTGTGTGGTACTGTAGCTGCACAGTTACCTACCACAGTTACGGCCTTATTGTTGATACGAGTAGCACTTAGCGTAGGCCCCATTTACTCTCAACTTCCCTCTCTTTACTTTCCTACAGCTCTCTGTCTCTCTCCGTCACAGAGAGCACTCACCTTTGTACAAGTATACGTGTGTGTGCGCGCGTGTGTGTCAGCGCACTTAGCATAGAGCCCCCTGGTTTCCCTTCATTTCCATATAATTAGATTGTGTGTGAAAGGCTACTTCCAGTGCATTGATTAAGTGTCAGAGGAGAGGAGAGGAGACAAGCATCTCTGGGCAGAAGAGGGACAGGAGGGGGCACGGCACTACAACAACCTCACACACACACACACACACACACAGACACGCGCACAAAGCCCCTCCTCTCCTGTCACCGTTACAGAGTTAAGTCTTGGCTACTGAAAAAGGCACCAACAAAAGGATCTGAAAGCGTGTTTGTAATAATGACCCATGTTGTGTACAGTATGACTTTGCCCCTTGTTTGTACTCTTTTTGTTTTGTGTGACAGAATCGGAGCAGACAGCCTTAGCCTTGTGTTTTCTTGGACCGGCCCCCGTTATCTCTGTCTTAATTTATGTTTTGCTGTGGCTGAGTCTGACTCTGGTGTTATATGACTGTCCGCTATCGTGCCCTATATAAGGACAAAACTACTGGACTGGGCTGAGCTGAGCTGTGCTGGGCTAATGGATTGCAGTCTTTCCACAACTGCATGTCTACAGTACCCCAAGCGAACCACATTCCAGAGAAATAGTGAGAACATCCCTCCTACATCTTTCCCATGTTCTTACCTTTATTTTTTCCCATTGCATTTGTTCCTTATGTGATTATGTTAGGTCAACAGCTGCTGATTCAGTAATGTCTACTGGCTTTTACAAAGATTTAGGAAGTCATTTTTCCAGAGTGATAGATTTGTGCAAAGTCAGGAAGTTGAGGATTCAGCATGTAGCTACTTTTGAATGAAACATGAAGAAGTGAGCTCATTCTGTAAATCTCAAGAGTTCAAGGATTTCCACACATGTCTAATATTGCCATATTTCACACTTGGACTATAAGCATATGCACTGGAGCAATACAGGGAATTGACCTTGCCAGAAAGCATCTCTGTGGTAGTTGTGCAGTGAACAGAGGGAGTTTCTCATTCTTATTCCACCTCCTAACCTTGTGTTGTTTTTGTCAAAATATTGGGCGGCTGCTGCCAACAACTGTTATGCTTTGAAATAATTTGATCATGCATACAAACCTGCAGGAATTTTGTTACATGAAAGGTTAGATGCCACCAAAGTCATTAGTATTGTAGCCTTTGGGCCACATGTGGAGTGTAGCGTTGGCTCAGGCACGTCACTGAAGTCGAGCTTGCATCAGCTGATGCACATCACTTGCTTCAGTCATGCTTCACCATCACTTGGCTCATTAACCATCTGTTTGGCAGCTGACTAGTTAAGTCCAATCATATCCATAGAGGTGTACAGCATGGCTCCTCCTTATGTACTAGGCTTTTATTCTTTTTGAATTAAAATTAAGACTTAGTGTGCATGTATGTGCTTATTAAGGATGGATTATTTTTCCAGCAGAATCCTCATTGCTGCTTGGCGAAGAATCCTTTATTGACATGCAATAAAGATTTATATGGCGGACAAAAAAAATAAATTGAAACGTTTAATTTTTGAGTTTGTCATTGACTATTATGATTTTGGTTACTGAGAGATTTTCATCTGATGATGGAACTAGATGAAAGGTCAGGGGTGGTCTGCAGACTCACTAGCAATCATTCTCTGGAGAAAATAAGGATCCATATCAAAATGACAATCTTGCCAGATATTATCAGGATATATTACTCTGGACCAAAGTGAAGGACAGAAACAACGTAAACAACATTATCATCTTTAGCTTTCACCATTAGCAGTTTGAGAGCACATTGATGGTAAAATACTTTTATGGAGTTACAACTGACTTTGGTTTATAACGGTGTTGTCCTGATCCTGAACGCTGGATCCCTGCACCAGGTTTGGTGGAGAGTGAAGAGGGTTGGGCTTGGCAAGTCAAGTGGAGCTGCTTAAAGCCCCAGCTGAGTTTGGATAACAATCCTCTCCATACACACAACTGTACTGTAGCTGCTCTCTGTGCTAAGTGCTAATTAGCAGAACAAAGCATCTGTTGTTCTTTTAAACACACGACAGTTAAATATTTCATCTATCCGTCTGTCTCCACCGATCCTCAGCTCCGCTGGAGGAGCAAGAGGAGGCAAGCTGACAGCACAGACACACACACACACACACACACACACACACACACACACACACACACACTTTGCTGCTGCACTTGCATGCACACAAATAAGTGTACAAGCCAGCATACACAGAAATAGACATGCTGGGACACACATACACACACATACACACACCGCCTGCGCTCTTATGTGAGCTGACAGCAGCATCAGCGTAATGTGCCATATTAAAGTGAACAGGACCTTTACTATAAACACCATCCTCCTTAGAGAGAGAGCTTGAGGCAGAGAGCTGGAGGTTTGGTCTGAGAGAGACAGGGCCAATGGCTAAATGCTTATTACCCTGCCTCCCCTGACATTTACAAATATGTGTTCTTTGTTCTTCCACTGTCTGAGGTAAGGAAGAGGGGGCGATAAAGAGAAAGAGAGAAAGATCACAACCTGGAGAGAAAGGAAAGGTTAAGTGAGTTGAATGATTTGAGATAGGAAAAAGACATATCTAATGCTCCGTCTGTCTCTTTCCCGCTCTTGTCTTTTTCCTCTTCGTCTCCCCTCCTCTTCCTCCCTCCATCTCTGTCTCTCATGGCTTGAAGGAGAAGTGTGGGAGCAGAGCGCTCTCGTCTTGTTAAACGGCTGGCAGATGACAGAAAAATTAGAGGCAATTCGCTCTTGACAGGTTGTTGTGTGTGCGCGTTTTTTTTTCCTCCTTTTTTCTGCTTCAAATGTTTTTTGGCGGTTTGTTTTCAGTCAAGCTGTCTCGGCAGCATAATAAGTGCAACTGGTGCACGCGCGCGCGCACATACACATACTAAGAATTGCACACATGCAAAAGCACATGTGCAGTTTTTCTTTTGTGTGTGTGTTCTTGTAGGAGAGGGATCTGATTTTGTGTTCTCAGATTGGTGGCAATGGGAGGAGGGAGAGGAGCCGTTCCCTCACAAAGACGTCTTCCCCTTTGCTAATTATCGAGACAGGCTTTGATTGCCTGTTTGGAAACAGTTTTTCAAACAGCTGTAATGACGATGATTAGGTGGCGCTGCAAATTCTGTGAAGGCAGGGGGAGGAGTGCACAGTCGGTCCGTCCAAACATCTCGTCACCGCGTGTTTACGTGAATGTGTGTGTTTTTCACAGTCGTATGTCATTTTGTAAAATTATTTTTACATTACAGTGCAGGCTTCTTCCTTGTGCCTCTCTCCTTGTCTGTTTGTGAGACGTTGCTATTTGAGCTGACAAAGGTGCCTTCAGGTACTAACCACCACCCTTTGAAACAGTGGTAAAATTGTTTTTTGTGCTTTTTAAGGTAAATAGTGTTACACCTTCGTTCCTCCTTCACTGGTGATCTGTAACTACTGGATACATTTAACTGCTTTTGGAGGAGGAGAAAATTGTACAGACTCTTGTGATATTTTGGTGGAAAGAACTTGAGCGAAAACTTTTGTTTGCTACATATTAAACCACCAACCATTAACATGATGGTGCAAAATGACTTTTATTAGATTATTGTGGGAAAAAGGTTGAAGCTATTCACATAGATGGCTGAAGGGTGGTGATGTTTCTCCTCTTCAGTACAGCCAAAGGAAAAACAAAGGGGGTGCCAAGGACTCCTTTGTATTCTGGGTCGGGCCACATGTTGAAGTGTCCTTGGGCAAAATACTGAACCCCACATTGCTATGTTTGCTGTTCCATCAGTGTATGAGTGTGATGTATGAATGGGTGAATGTGGCAAGTATTGTAAAGCACTTTGAGTGGTCAGTAAGACTAGAAAAGCGCTATACAAGTGCAAGTCCATTTACCATTCTTTTCCATCAGTTGTTTAAATGAACAAATCACGCAATAGGAAGGAGTGAAAGGAATGAAGATTTATTGCTGTAGTCTATATGGACAACATTCACCTGGAGGAACCAAAGCTGCCTCACCCTCATTAGAGTGGGGAAACATTTGAAATGAGCACCAAACAACCACACAGAATGGCAGCCAGCTTCTCTTTAGAGAGAGAGAGTGATAGAGACAGAAACAAAGAGATAAAGAGAGAGAGAGAGAGAAACTGAATGAAAAGAGAGAGATGCTTGATTTGATTACTTCTGCCTGGGCAGACAATGCAGCTCAAGTGATGAGAAGTCTTATTTGTTTCTTGTTTGTGTGTGGAACTACACACACGTGTTTATTTTTTTGTGTGTGTGTGTGTGTGTGTGCGTGTGTGTGTGTGTTTTAGTCTCAGGGATGAGCTGATGAAGAGAGAGGCCATTCATGTTAAGTGGGCTCTAGAGAATTTGTGTGTGTGAGAGAGAGCGAGAGAGAGAGACAGACAGAGACTCTACAGTGCGAGTGTGTGTCTTGTTCGTACACAACATGAGTCAGCATGTTTTAATTTATGTCTGTATCTGAACACTGCATGATCCTGGGGTTAAGGTCTGGGATCGTCATTGATGTAGGTGAATTGATTGATGTAAGTTCAAGTACCCAATCACACACACACACACACGCACACGCACACGCACACGCACACGCACACCCAGCCTGAAGGTGTGACTCTGTATATGTGTCAGACTCAGCAGTGTGCGTTTTCTTGTCCTGTTCAGTTTTCCAGTGCCTCTTAAATCTTTTAACTTTTACAGATTAGTATTTTGAAAGAATTACAGTTGCGGTTGGCAGCTGATAACTGAATAACCATTATTTCCATTTTTCAAGCAATAATATGAAACAATCTCTTTTTTCAGCTTCTCAGTTGGGAAGATTTGCTGATTTTCGTATGTGATAGTGAATTGAACATCTGGGTTTTACACACTGGGTCACAGACCAATGAAAAATTCAATTTTACAATTTCAAAAGTTCTATAATCAACAGGAATCAGTAAAAATCTGTCTGCCAGAGTTAATATAATTTTCCATAAAAATTGTAATAAAAAAGTATATGCATGCCAAGCAGCCAGATAGTCCCCAAAATGTCACTTTCTACCATAGATTCAAAAAAAGGAAAAGGACACACTGTTTAGACAGAGAGTGTAAACATCCGGTCACTGTCATACAGTGACTTTAAAGTACGGGTCCTTCAGAGTGAGAATATGTTCGTATGCTTTGTGCTGTTAGCATCTCACCGGCAGTGGGCTTTCTTTAGAGCTTCGTCTGTGCCAGTTGATATGAAGCCCATGTACTTTGCACTGAGATTATTTCCGTGTCAATTGAATAACCCATAGAAGAAATGTATAGCGATATGTGGGAATATGACGTTTTATTGGATGACTTTAGGCTAACAAGTTGGGATGAAAATGTTTATTCAATAGTCAAATACAGGAACAGAATGAATCTCTGCGTGCTGTGTTTTCTCAAGCAAATATTTGAATGAGAAATGTGTTCCTGTGTTGTTGACGTTGCTGTCAGAAACGATTTCTTTAGATAAACCTGTCATGAAAATAATATCATTATATTGGTCTTAATTTAATAAGTCACCAGTCAATCAAACAGTATGGGCGGGGTTGCCACATCCTCTTTCAGAGGTTTTCTGATGAACTTTCTGTAGCTGACGCTCTTTTCATCCTCTCTGCTTCTCTTCATGTTAACTACCCACCTCTGGTTCTTTTGACTGTGAACAAATCACTGGGCTTCTGTCAGAAAAGTAAATCACATCACTTCCTGCGCACCAGAGGACTTTCCTGCATGACATTGCATGTTCCGAACGGCGAATGTAAGCTCTTTCATGAACTGGATATGTCAGTCAACAACAAACGGTAGCAGAACTGACATCAGTGCTATCACTGTGAGGAAGAAGCCAGGGGGCACAGCTGCTGTTTTGGCCCACAGGAATGTATCAGCATCCACACACCCACAGCAAACACACACTTTAAGTAGAGCAGGAAAACACACAAACATAACGCGCACAATACAAAGATGTAAATTCATAGGTGAATCATGCATGGTTGTCTTTTGAACATGAACATGTGTTGCACCTGGGATTAGCTAGATGTTTGTGAGATCAAATGTTGTCCACCATCCCCCCACCCTACTTCCTATTATCTCTAATGTGGAGAATAATCCTCTTGTGGAATTAATCTCCTTTAAATGGTGTTTGTTACCATGCTGCGATAGAATTAAAGCTCTTGTTCCACTTCTGGATGTGATGAACATGTCTGTTTATATGTTGTTTGTATGTGTGTGTGTGTGTGTGTGTGTGTGTGTGTGTGTGAGAGAGAGCGAGAGAGAGAGTCAAAGAAATATATGTGCACTTATTTCGTATTTCTCGCCTTTTAAAATTCAGTACATTTTTAGGAAATATTTGCCCATTAAGTGATTAAAATTGACGATCAAATTGTTCCTGTCCTTTAACAATGACAGTCATGTTCAAGAGTTGACATCTGTTTACATTTCAATCAATTTGATGCATTTAATCTTGGTTGATTTAGTTTGGCTGAGTTTGTCCCAGAGCTTTTGTTCTCAGCCTGAGCCTGATGGGGCACAACAGGTCCAGTTAGCACAGGCTTTTATTTCTCTTAATTATTTTTGGCTTTAGTCCGATCTGGTTTGACTTTCTTCACTTCATTTGTTGTTTTTCCTACATCAAGAGTGCATGAAATAATTGTGGCATATTGTTTTATTCAATTATAAACTGTAGCTATGGTGAGCTGTTATTAATTATAGCTTAGGAAAGCCCCATTTGAATATATCTTATTGTCTGCATTGGCTGTGCACTGAAAGCAGCACTGCACACCAACTACTTGATTGGTCTAGCCACTTTTCTGCCATGAGTTCCGCTGCTATTACTATGCACTCAAAATAAACTGGAACAGTGACCCTTTGGCTCACACTTACACATGTAACATGACCGGTGTAGACAGCAGTACCGATTAAAATTAAAGCATGTCTGTATATTTTCAGATTGATGAATTACAAACACAGCTGTTATCAGATGGTTGTCAGATATTCTCTGTTATACTCTGATTGTTTAAATTAAGCAGTTTTGGGTTGAATGGTAGATCACTGTTATTTCATAGATTAGGCTAGGTAAACTGAAAGCATCCTCTAGATACACTGCGAGTGCTCCTCTATGGATGGAAGTGTCTAATTGTCTGCTTGTTCTTTGTCTGCCACTTTGGTCCGGACTGAAGTATCTCAACTACTATTGGATGGATTGATGTGAAATTTGTTACAGATATTCATGTTTCCCAGAGGATGACTCCTACTGACTTAAGTGATTCCCTGACTTTTCCTCCATCCATCCAATAAAGATATCTTGTGGATGGATTAGTTAGAATGCTAACACAACAGATCAATGGATAGAAGATGAGGAAATGGTAAACATTGAACCTGCTAAACATCTGCATGTTAGCATTGTCATTGTGAGCATCTTAGCATGCTGAGGTTAGCATTTAGCTCAAAGCAGCACTGTGCCTAATTGCAGCTTCACAGAGCTGCTAACATGGTTGTAAACTTTTGTCTGTTACCACAAGTTTGCACTAATAATTTCTCTCTGTTTCCAATATGTCTCCCACCACATTATACAATTAAATTATTTCATCATATTTGGCAGAGAAAGCAAAGTTGTTGCGGCTGTTTTGGCTAATTTGCTTGGCTGACAGTCAGGTGGGTTCTGGTCTGATTGTCAGTATAGTGATAAGTTCAACAGTTGAACCAGCTGAGCTGTTGTGGTGTGAGCCAGCAGAACCATAGTAGAGTCCTTGTCTGTCTTCAGAGGGCAGACCATGGCATGGATCCACGCAGCCCCTTGTGCAAATGATATTTCTCTGTTTCTCTCTCTAATGTCGTTGGTTCACTTGGAACATTTAATCACATTAAAACATTAAGAAGCACATCTGATACGTATGCATGGGCCTTGGTTTTGTCTTTGTACAAAAGCAATTGCAATTGAAAATTGCTCTGAGTTGATCCACTATGGACATGTATGCCCTTTTCCATTTATACCATCCTCAGGCCTGGAAAACACTTTATAAAATGTCAAGCTGCATCAATAGCCACGGGAATCCTGACTCTAATATATGAATTCTTACCTGTTTGTCCTGTCTCTCTCTTCGTCTCTCTCTGCCTCTGTGACTCTTACTTTCTGCACGAAGTTCACATTTTAGCAAGATTTAAACTGCCATAATTCATATGATCATTTTATCCGAGGAGAGAGATATTCTGTTAATCGCTTAACTCACTTCAACTGCACTGATCCTGCCTCCTTTGGTATCCTGAAGGAAGGAATTATGAATTACCAACAAATAACTACAAGTGTGTGACTGGATTCATCACTGCTTGTGGTGGGACTGAACTGAATAAATGGATTCCATGGTTGTGACCAAATCACAAACTTTCCTTGATGGCCTAAAAACTATTTATCTGTAGATTGCACCAAAATGCCTCATGTTCATGTTGGAAATATTGATTATTTGACACTGTTGTATTAATTTATAATATATGAATCAATTCCAATTGATGAAGTTCAAATGTCCCATAATCACAAATCACCTGCTGCCGATGTTTTGACTGTCTTTGGACAGCTGTTGTGCAGCTAATGCTGGATTAGTTTGTCTGCTGTGATCTTAGCTGGCTAGCAAGCTTTTATGGGCGGTTAACATGATCTTACCGTTAGTTAGCAAACAACACTTTTAAAAGTTAACTCGAAACATTACCTAGTGGCTTACAACTTATTTAGTTTTGAGACGTTTTTAGAAATTAAAATGTCTTAATCCAGAACCTCCTCCTTTTCCCTTCTGGCTCCTCCATGGTTATCAGCCTGCCCGCAAAATTAAAGTCCTTTGCTTCTTTCATGTTTTTGTTGTGGAGGACTAATGCACATGTTCTATATATTGAGTATCCTCCTCCCAAAATCTATGCCTATGCCCGTATGTCCGCTCAGACTTCTTCTGACAGATTTTTGTGTTCGAGGCGGATATGTAACGAGAGAGAGACAACATGCCAAAAATGTGTCTTTGTTGTTTTCTGTCTCTCACAGAGGTGAGAGAGACAGAGAGAAAGGAAAAGAGAGATAGACAGGAAGAAGGAGAGCTGTAATTTAGCCAGCTGACATAGGAAGTGAGATCTCTTTGGGGTGTGTTGAGTGTGACAGTCTAAATGAATAGAGACATCAGTGAGTGTGTGTTTGTGTGGACATGAGGAGGGATCTGTGCTTGGTGTGTTTTACTCACCCTGTCAAATTCAAGACAGCCTTAAGTGTTTTTATCAACTTTCCTCCTCCTCTCTTTCTCCCCGTCACAGCGCTGTGTGAAGAAAATGTGTGTGTCCATGTGTGTGTTGTCATTGCTAAATGGGAATGTGCAACAGGTAGGTGGTAGGAGCAGAGTATGCACAACAAAGCACGTTTTTTCCCTCTCCTTGTCTTGTCGATGTTTACCGTCGCATTTCACCTCCCTTCTTCTGGGTTGCCAGATCTATTGATTCGCTTCTTGCAAAAAGGCAAAAAAATTTAAAATGATATTGATTATATTAGTTTTTTGTTCTGTATCTATTAGCTACAGGAGTCTGGAACAGAGGAGAGGAGTGAGAACATGGTACAACAGGTAACTGAGACCCTTGTTTTTTGTACGTGCAGAAAATAGCAGTAGCTAGGAATAGAAATTACAGATTAATTTGCTTACTGTAATCGTATTGTTCAGTTGAAAGATCTGTTACCACTGATTATGTAGATTTTCCCCTTTTTCTTAACTAAGTGATTGCATCTCAGCTCAAATCTACTTCAGTGACCTACAGGAAGTAGCTGTATCTTTACCTTTGCCAAGGAGGTTATTTTCACCCGTTCGTTAGTTAATTTGTTTGTCAGCCGGATTACGCAAAAAAGTACTGAACTGAATTGTAAAAAACTTGGTAGAGGGGTGGGACATGGGCCAGGGAAGACCTATTACATTTTGGTGCAGATCCAGTCAAAGGCGTGCAGCCAGGAATTTTTTTATCAGTTTCCAAAACATTGAGAGAGAGAGGGCATTGTTCAACATTTTCATCAGTTTCTCAGGAAATAATATTTGGATCTTGATTTAAAGAAGCAGAAATATTTATGGTGTTGGGATCTATGACTTTTTACAATATGGGGCAGATGCAGATAGTAATGATGACATGTAGGATTGTTTGACCTTGGCAGAGGTATGAGTTCTACTGAGTGCAATTGTAGTTTACTTAAGTAAAAGTTGCAGTGGCACAGTATTACATTTAAGATTTTACTTCTAAGTGTTATCAGTAAATTGTACTTTAAGTATTATAGTAAATATTATTGATGCATTAACAGATGCCAAGCATTTTAAAGTTTATAAATCATTTAATCTGTAACACTGAATCATATTTAGTAAATTGATCACGTTTTGTTTGTAAAATTTTAGACTAGTACTGGTAGCTATAGCTGAATTATCAAGCATTATAGAATTGAAATACTTCAAGTAAAGTACCTCAAAATTGTACTTGAATACAATGTACTCCAGTTCAGTGGTACGTTCATTTTGTTGAGCACCAACCTGCTCAGTTCAGTACAAACCTCTACATGCTTTGATGGTGAGGTTAATGACTCAGAAGCCAACTATTTGCAAAGAGTGATCAGTTCAGGGTCATTTCTGTGGTTTTTGTGGTCTGTTAATAAGCTTTTAACAATGTACAAAGTAATGTACCGTCTGTCACGGCTGAGTTGACAATGGTGCTTTCAGTCACCAGTAAGTGCTGCTCAAAGTGATTCAGTGTAGTCAGTTGGGTTTGAATATTTTACGTTAAAGACGTGTGTCTATGTCGTGAACACTAGTAATAACTACTGGAGTAATTTTGGTCTGGTGGCACTAGATACAAAGTCAAAGGGTCATTAAAAAACGTACGGCTTTGTCCTGTGGGAGCCCTGAGTATCCACAGGAAATTGAGTGTTCAGTTTTAAATACCCAGTGAACAGTTTGAACTAAGTTTCATGCTACAAGAATAAGGAGTGTCTGAGAGGAAGGGGTTCATCCTTCATAGAATGTGGATTTCATGGCGATGTGCTGAAATCTCTTGAGTTTTTGTGGAAATTTTGAGCCTGATGTTGGTGCTACAGGAAATGTCAACAAAAATGTTTGATGGAAATCTGGTCATTAGTGTTTGAGGTACGTTGTCCTGAACCAATGAGTTGTACAAGGGGAAATTTTGAAAAGTGCTCATGGTAATTCTAGACTCTACCTCTTCTCTTTTCTCCCTTCCTGTCCTCTTCTACTTTACCTTAAGCAGAAACTGTAGAAGTTTCTTGTTGTAAAAAATAATATATAACTCTGAGTGACTGGGTCAAAAGGGCAGCTCTGCAATGGATCCCAGCCTCCACAAATCCATAGTTCATGCTCTCTTAGTGTACACAGCTCCCACTGAACCCTGCAGTGTGTGTGTGTGTGTGTGTGTGTGTGTGTGTGTGTGTGTGTGTGTGTGTGTGTGTGTGTGTGTGTGTGTGTGTGTGTGTGTGAGAGTGAGTGTGAGCTCACAGCTGTCAAAAGCAAACTCAAATACAACAGTAAAGTCTAGCGAGTACAAACAAGTGCTTCCCACAATTGACCTCCTCTACGGTGAATGTCCAGTTTATATGAAAGACAGACTGCAGCTGGAGCATTGACTCCAGTGGCAAATTGATTGCTCCACACTGTAACTGTTAAAAGGACATGTCAAGCTTTTATTTCACTGTTACCATACATATTGCTTTGAAATAATATTTGCTTGTGTATTTGTGTGTGAGTATCATCTCAACTTTATGCAGACAAGTTAACAAAGTCACTCTGTTGCGCATAATGCAATTTGTTAGGTTTTAATATAATTCTTAAATAAATGAAAACATTACACAGACATTCCCTACATTCCTACATCACAGGACTTTAGATTGTGCTCTGTGTGTCACTGGTTGCCGTTTCGAAGAAAATTTAAATTGTTTGACAGTTGGGATATGATGTTAAGAAACGCAGAATCCTAAATCAATTGGTTTGCAAACGGGGCCCAATATTTCACACATTGCTTCATTGAAAATGAATAAATTTACCTTTACCTCTTAACCTAACCTTTACCTCTTAACTATTACAGATTTGGTCGCATGAGAAGGTTTTCACTCCTGTTTCTGTGTAGAATTATTAGACTTCAATGCTGAAAAGGTGTTTCCCTTTCAAATGCCACGTTCCATCTCCTGGTTTACTGCACAAAAAGAAATGCCTTTTAAAGATTTTATTTCAGCAGTGGTGTCAAGCTTTGGGCTCTGTGTGTAGAAGAAAGCATCACAAGACCACTGGTGTGAATGTGACTTTGTCTTTGTTTCTGTGACATTCTGTGTCATTTCTCAGAAGAGTAACTGTAGCAAAAATTACATTTTCGTGTCTTGTCTTTAATTCCTTCCTCTTCTTTTGAAGGCTTTGCTTTGTGACATGTCCCTTTTTGCTTCCCTTTTCTTCTGAAAGAAGGTTCTCATTCTTAACATCTTTTATTTTGGGACAGCGGAGCACAGAGTGGTGATAGGGTGATAGGGGGTGGTAGTGTGATTTTTTTTGTGTTTATAACTACTGCTTTTAAATTGGTCTCATAAATGGCAATTTTTTAACAGTAGATCAAACCACTGAATCCACTCAATAACACATATTTACATTCAATTACACTTGCTTAAATTTGCGGGCGTAGAGAACTTTTTGCTATGCTGCATTTTTGTATTTGGACGTCTAGTATTGATTCTGTTAAAAAGAACTCTAAGCAGAACCATGTGCAGACAAAACAAAGTAAAGATTAAATATGGACGAAGTGTACCAAACACTTTAAGTGAAGTGGTTCCCACGCTTGTGTCACATGACTCTGGAGTTTCCTTTAATCAATTACTCTTAAATTATCTCCTGATTGTATTAGCTGTTTGAGTCAATATATGTGACATTTATACAGGAGCTATTTTTGTACAATAGCTTTCATACATCTCTGACTCATGATAAACCCGGCTGTGTAATCTAGAGATTTTCTGCTCCTCATATCTTAGAAAAAAGTGCATTCATCTTTTATCCAGTGAGTCTGTTGACCATGTGATCTGTTCTTTTCCTCTCCTGAGGCCAGGACCTCAGTTAGATGTGAGTAAGCTGTCCAGTGTGTAGTTGTATTGAAGTGGTCGCAAGCTTTTTGCCTCTACAAAGGCTTTTGTTTGGTCTGGACATCAAGAGGTTTTCAGGAGGGTTTCATCAGACTGACAGTTAAATACACCATGGCTGTGGCAGCTGGTGGTTGTACTCTTGTATTATGGGAAGAATAGTGCCAGTCCACAGTTCTGTGCTGTGTCACATCTGAAGCTAATTTAAAGCACCAAAAGAGCTATTAATTGAGATATTAATGAAAATCAATTAAAATTAAGATTCTTAAGTTGCAATTCAGAGAAATATCTATTATCCCTGCTTTTATTTATTGGTCTTTTAACATTAAAGCAAGACTACGTAACTTCTGTTGAACTGAGCAAGAGTGCATTTAATGTCTTATCAATTCAACTATTTATTTAAGTGGAAGAATATGTTATTGCATATCTTTCAAACGTTACCTAGCCTTGCTTTACAGTAGTTACTGCACTGGAACATCATACCCACAGCCACAGTAACACTTTGAGAGAATAGTAGTAGTTGTTTATGGTCTGAAAAGATTTTCTACAAAGAGGCAAATTGAGTGGGTTACTTCATAACGTTTTGGTTACCACTCAAGTTTGCAGTATAACTAGTAAAGCATGGATGTCTATTAAGGGAATGAACTGCATGGTATAAGGTCATCTTACAACCAACACAGAAGAATGTCAATATTGTGTGATTCAGCAAAACCACGGACTTCGTTCAATGCCAACGTTTTTTTTATTTTTTATTTTCAGTTTCTACAGGGCCTTTGCAGGGAAGCTATGATATAATTTAAAGACAGACCATTGTTATGTCAAATAAATCATGGTTTCTGTATGGTTAAAGTTATGCAACAAAAAGACTTGTTGTGTAAAGACTGTGGTCACAGTTAATAAAAAGAGGAACAATGCAACAATTGCAGGTCCGTGACGTGACACAAGCGGCGGACTACCGCGAGAAAGCCCGCGCAGTTGTCACATGACACCCCTCTCTATGACAGCAGGCTTTTCCCTATGCCTACGAGTGTCACTATGTGAAACGTTTATAAACGCAAAACAGACTGAATTTGTAGGTGAAAGGTGAAATCGATAAAAGATTTCAACTTTTACCTGGAGTCACTTCCTCAGCGGGCTTTGTGGAAAGTTCTAATGGGATGTAGAACCAGTGACTACCGTTATAGTACTGTTATATTAATGAATGGCTATGTGGCCATGTAATAGAGGAAACAGCAGCCATGTCCTACAAACTTCAGCTTTTTTTTGACCATAGAAAAGAATATGCAGAATGAAAACTAAAAGCAAAGTAGCATGTTCCATAGAAAGTTGTGATCTACTGACAAATTAAAACGTTAAGAAAACATTTTTGTGGTGTGTATGCTTTCAGTAAGAGGTTTTTTCACACTGTCTGTTGCGTATTTGGCAATGGTTAGGGTACATTTTAGTAGTTGTAATAACGCACACACAAAAACCAAGGTTGGATCGACCCTGAGCAAGAATCACAAGCTAAAAGCTAAAAACTGTATTGCCATAAACCAAGTGCGTGATGTTTCTTTCTGTACACGACTGAAATGATGCAGCAGTTTGCTGCAGGACACCAGTTCATTCATCCAGCGTGTTCCTATTAGCCAGATGACGCAGACAGTTGGGATGAATCAGCCGTTTGGCAGAGAGATCTGATCTCAGACTACTTATCAACCCTCCTACGTGCGGTACACATGAATCCATCTGACAAAGTCTGATCCCAGATCTGAGCCAGGAGGGGTAGGAGCGCTGCTAAACAGAAGTGGATGAGATCAAATGAACGAATCAGATTGCGGTGTGGGGAGACTAAACATCATCACCACACAGGAAGGAAGTAGCTGTGTCTAAATTACATGGACTACTATGACTTGTGTGTGCGTGTGTGTGTGTGTGTGTGTGTGTGTGTGTGTGTGTGTGTGTGTGTGTGTGTGTGTGTGTGTGTGTGTGTGTGTGTGTGTGTGTGTGTGTGTGTGTGTGTGTGTGTGTGTGTGTGTGTGTGTGTGTGTGTGTGTGTGTGTGTGTGTGTGTGTGTGTGTGTGTGTGAGACCAGCGTTTACATCCCACAACCAAATATTTACCTCTGTGCAACTGCCACCCTCTGACACAAGGCTATGGTTAGGCAGAGGGCGGTGTATACTATGTGTTTGTCTGGCGGCTTACAAACTGTGTATGTTTGAATGTGTTAATGTACTGTATATGCATGTATATGTCTGTGTCTGTGTGTGTGGGGAGGGGTAGGATTGGAGGTCCTGATGGGACCACCTTGGTGAACAATGACTCCTTTATTCCTCCAGTGTTTGGCTGGACTCTGTGTCTCAACAACCACACGCACACTGCCAGACAGGAAACACTCATATCCATACATGCACACACAGTGGCTTCACTCAAACGTGCACACATTAATTCACAAACTCTGTGGGGGTATCCACTGGGGTCAGTTTTCGCTGAAACTAGACGTATGTGTTTGTGTTTTTCTGTGTGTGTAGTACGTCAGGTAATTCGGCCCACTGGTCTGCAGCTTCAGGCGGTGAGGAATGTGGAAGCAGTGGTTGGTTATTTTGGTTTGAGGGGGCAGGGCAAAGGAAACAAAACCAGGGCGGAATTTTAGTAGTAGCTGAATCTTTTTAGGGAAACCTTATCTGGATCACTTTGATTATTTTCTGATTCTTTGTTATTTGACAGTATAATATAGAAACCAAGCAAACGGGCATGGGAGATGACACAACAATGTGAGTCATTAGTAATCAAACTAGTGATGTTATGAGGACAGTGTGAGCCAAAGCAGACCTCACTGAACCAAGAAAACGGTATCAGCAAAGAGAAATAATGACTAAAACATAATGACATAGTGGGTAATTATAGCACAGCTTTTCACACTGTATATAAAATGACTAAAGAACTGAAATTGAAGACCTTTTTAAATAATACGAGATGTTTGATCTGGTATGAGAAGTTAAAAGCAAAAGACAAATTATGTCCATCCTCTCATATCTTCAGGGCAGTGTTAATGCTGACAGCTTTTCATAAAAAAATGGCAAATTATGAAAGTGTACACAGAACAAAGCTGTCAAATGCAACTGTAACTAATTTCTATATGTCGATCATCACCTGCAGTCCATCTGTAAACATGATGATGTTGGTGTTCGTACTGCGTTGTGCGCATTAATAATAATTTCATCAAGAAGCCGACAGTCTCGCTCATAGACAGTTGGAGTGTGGTGTGTAAAACTCTGCTGCTTAGCTTTAGGGATTAAGAGTTCACTTTGACTTATGAAAGATAACTAATTATTGATGCTCATTTTAGCATAAGCAGGTAGAGGTCATTGTGTCTCCATCTGCTCTCTGATCAGGCTGGTGGCTGTTTTTAATTCTAATAGATTACAGGTTAGTGAGAGGGTCAGTCACAGCAGTGGAC
The DNA here is from genome assembly GCF_021018895.1 of Seriola aureovittata. NCBI lineage: Eukaryota > Metazoa > Chordata > Actinopteri > Carangiformes > Carangidae > Seriola > Seriola aureovittata. The sequence continues at coordinate 6,925,047 of NC_079385.1, forward strand.
TGCTACAGTGTTAGAAATAATCATGTATTGTTTGTTGCTTCTTTTTGACTTTTATAAACCATACATTTGCTTTTGTTCATGTCGGTATGAAATTAACTTGTAAATACTTGTAAAATGGACTGCACATATCCAGTGCTTTAGTCTTATCGACCACTCAAAGCGCTTTACACTACAAGCCACACACTTTCATACACCACTTTCTTCTGCCATACACACAGACACTCGCACACTGATGGAACAGCCATCAGAGGCAATTTGGGGTTCAACATGTTACCCAAGGACAGTTCGACAAGTAAACTGAAGGAGCCGGGGATCAAACAACCACATAGACTTGTAATGCTTTGACTGGTAATTATTTTCAGTGTCCAATCTGTTAATTATCAGTCATCTTTTTATACTACATATGTCACCAGTTTACAGTACTTTCAAGTTTACACAGTTTGCAATGATGTAAAAAATAATTTAATAAGGGCAAAAGCAGCAAATTGCACCTTTTTTCAGACTAAAACCATGTTTAGCATTCTTCTCTGATGAAGAATAATAGAATAAAGGATACTAATCTATCACATTGAACTTTAACTCCACTCTGTCGTCATTGAAAAATTAAGGTGTCATGTCATCCTGTAGGAACAAAAAAGACCACACCCATGAACTACTGTAGCTACAGTATATGGTCAGATCATGACGTACAGGACTCGGACATTATGCAATCGAAGCTGTTGTGTGTGTCCATTCGTGTCTTTATCTCTCAAATGAAAAGTTCAGAAAGATGCTTCAAATGTCGGAGATCAAATCTGTTCTCTCTTCAACATGTTTTTCTCACAGCGGGAGCTGGTTGTCACTGAAGCAGTGTGGCCTGTGAACCTGCATGTTGTGCATATCCCTCTGTCCGCCTCTCTGAAACAGATAATGACTATAGGTTTGCCATCTGCAACTGTCCCAATCCCTCCTCTTGATTGCATTGAGCCCCAAATGACCAGATGTTTCATCACTATTATGGCATTAGAGCTGAGCTCAATAGGCAGATGTGTGTCTCTCTCAACTGATTGTTGTCATGATAGAGAATAGTCTGATTACCTCCTCTGATTAGGCCAATGGGCCGCTAATCCTCCCACAGCCGCTACAGATCCAGTGTGTCAGCTCTGCCCTGCACCTCTGAGAAAGGGAGCAGGTTATACAACTAATACAAACACACACACAAACACACACACACACATACACACACACATACACACACACACACACACACACACACACACACTTCAGTAAGACTCTTTTCACATGAGCGACAAAAAGGGAAAAACACAAAAAAGTACAAACACAGACAGAACATTGAAATAGTGGTAACATTGAAAATTACATACACAGGATACATGCAGGTAAATGTGCACTGCTTTTCCAAGTTGATTGTAAGAGGAGGACACACACACACACACACACAGAGTAGTAGATATGGGTCTGATGTCAGGGTTTAGTATAACGTGAGCTTGGCCATCCCAAATGTCTTGTTTATCTGATCCGTATTAAAGACCCAGTGACAATGGAACAGATGGGACTGCCTTTTGTCTTGCAAGTGCACATAGGGGACACACGCACGCACGCACGCACGCACACACACACACACACACACACACACACAGACACAGACACAGACACACACACACACACACTCATACATATATATATATATCCATGCAGGCTCTCTCTCTCTCTCTCTCTCTGTCTCTCTCTCTCTCCCTCTCCCTCCATCTCTCAGTGGGCCGTGTGAGTCGTGTTGAGGTTGTGTGATTGTGTTTAGCCAAGCAGAGTGATTGTGCTCTACAGGGGAGCCAGCCTGCTCTCACCACGGCAGACGGACAACGTCACACACACACACACACACACACACACACACACACACAAAAACACAGCCGCTGCAACTCCTGCACAATATTTTTTAAACATCCCTCAATATTTTTGCTGTCGTAAAAGCTCAGCTGAGGTCAGTTGTGTTCGTCAGGTTTACACTTGTCAGTGATTGTTGCGCTGCAATTAGCTACCAGCTATAGAAGCCCAGTTCCTTTTGACTTGGACTGACTTGCTGTGTGGCTGACAGATGTGTCATGTTTGGTGTGTGTTATGAGCGTCAAATGATAAGTGGCTGCTGTCTTTGCCCAAAGTGATTAATCATTGGCCTTTAATCGTATCTTGAAACTTGTAAAGTATAAACCAAGCTACATTCAAATTCCTTCCCACAAATATTCATGTTTTTATTGTGTTCTAAAGCTCAGCCCTCTTGGCCTGACATTTGAAAAAATAATTTTCTTAAATCATTCAACCACATCCTTTAGTAATTATCCTCAGCTCATCTGAGTCAATAGTGAACCTTAACACAGCTCAGGAACTCCTCCTCTCTCTTTCCCTCATCATATCAGAAACAATTAATACATATTTTGGAAAAAGACTACCATATGCCAACACTCAAAATGTGGCTGGATGAATGAATTATTACCCCACATAAAGAGATGATAGACTTTATAAAACCAACTTTCAACTTGAAAGAAGTTTGATAAGTGGCATCCTTTCTATTGAATGTATATTTTTCACTTACTGATTAAGTGTCAGTGCCTACATTTATAGCACATCCTTTGCTTCAGCATACTGTGCAGCAACTGAGTCATGTAAAATAAAATGTTCAGTGTTCAAACTTGCACAGGGATTCAACAGTTAATCAGTGACTGCTTGTGCTTGACCCCCTGCTAATTTCTGTTTATGTCTGACTGGAAATAGGTTCAATGTGACTGCCTGAGACAGCTGAAGCCTGTGTTTGGTCCTCTGCTCTCAGTGGTGTGTGAATGTAATGGATGCATTGTTCTCCAGGTGGGAGAGAGTGAGAGGACGTTAAGCCCACTCTGCCATCACTCCCACAGGCCTGCCCCTGTGCACAAATGCTGCCCTGTCTCAGCCCGTATTTCTGTCCATATGTGCACATGTGTATTCACATGCAAATGTGTTCAAGTTAATATTTAAACTGTACAAACATTAGGTGTAGTACTCTGTATGTGTGTATTGTGTATATGTTCATTTTGTAATTGTATGCTTGTGTGTGTCTTTTCTAAACTGTGTAAACATTATCTGGGTGTACTGTATGCATGTGTATGTGTGCTTGTCTCAGGTTTTGTGTGTGTGTGTGTGTGTGTTTTCTGCTGGTGTGTGCCTAAGTGGCCATTGTGCAGAGTGGAGGAGAGGGAGACCAGCTAGCAGCATAAAGCCACCAGTCCAGCTCAGCGGCTCCACCAGCAGCCAGCCAGCCCCACTCGGCATGCACCTGGCGTCCCCTCACACACACCACCATTATTAATTGCTAATACATATTTATGTGGCACAAATTTGCCATTTGTTTATGCATAAAATTATCAATAGCGCGGGGCGCTTAGCCAGAGAAAACGGTGACCTTTTTAAAGAGTAATAAATGGAACTCTGTGTGTGTGTGTGTGTGTGTGTGTGTGTGTGTGTGTGTGTGTGTGTGTGTGTGTGTGTGTGTGTGTGTGTGTGTGTGTGTGTGTGTGTGTGTGTGTGTGTGTGTGTGTGTGTGTGTGTTTATCTAATGGCTGATGTTTAAGAGGGAGGTATTGGGTTGGAACAAGGGGAGGAGGGTGGCGGTTTTGTGGCTGGACGTGGCAGAAAGGCAGCTGAGGCCTGCCAAGAGGAGATCCACTGATCTGGATGTTTACCCACAGTTTGTTGTTCATGCAGGCAGTGAGCTGTCTTTGTCCTCAGCTTCATTAGCGAGTGTCCGTGTTCACAGTGTCTGGACTGAGTGTGCCTTTGAGTGTGTGTGAGGATGGATTTGTGCATATAGGAATATCAGCGAGCATATTTTTCCATCGACAAATGTGCAGAAGTGTGTGCAAGTCTAAAGGAGTCCTAAGCATCTGACTCCCTCTGCAGGTGAACCACTGAGGCCACACCCATTAACACTAATAATACATTTGAGACTCCACCCAGTTTATATTAACTTGGATATTTAAAATAACAGCTAATAGCTTGGGTTTTTTCATTGGATCTAAAGCAAGACTGGCTCAGTTGGAAGAGAACTGGATAGAAGTTGATTGGGATAGACTGAGGCTGAATGGACCAGACTGGGATAGACTACATTGATCAGGACTGGACTATAGTGGCTAAATTAAGCTATGCTAACAGCTGGTGGCTGTAATTTCACATTTATCACACAGAAATGAGAGTGATATTCATCTTCTCCACTAACTCTCTGCAAGAAAGTGAATAGATGTATTTCCCAAAATGCTACTACTTCTTCAACTGACTGAAAACCCAGCTGGAGACAAGGTTCCTGCGAACAGAAACAAACCATCAGGATGAAAACAAAAAAACCAAACAAAAAAACCCCCAAAACAAAGCAAGGTGCAACACTTACTCTGCATAGTCATGTTTTAATGGGTAAATAGAGCTTCCATTTTCTACAGAGCAAGTGTTGTAGCTCCTTTTGTTCTCCGTCACAATGAATTGAACAATGGAAAGAAACACAACAACAACACAAACAACAACATTCATCAGTATAATTTTCAAATCTGGTGAATGAGGAGAAGTGCTTTAAACAGTTTCCTTAAAAAAAGAGGTGTTGAACAGAAACACGTGAGGAAACATTCATTCTGCTCTGCACATATCACACAAAAGATGTTACAGGAAAGAACAACTATTTATACATTTTATTCAGTTATTCAAAGTGTTGAGCGATTGACCCACACATCTTCCTCTTTACACTTTGCTTCTCTTCTTGTAGTTCTGCCTTTGTCACTTTCTCAGTTCTTTTAATTCCTTGTTCCCTTTCTCATCTTGAAGACTTCCCGTCTCTCTGTCTTTGTCTCCTCTTGTAGTTACTGATTCTCCTCTTGTGTGTTCTCTGCTCTCTGCGTTGCTCTCCTCTCTCTCTGTGTCTCTCTGATGATCCTGCCTGCTCTACACGTCTTTTTTCTTCTTTTCTCTCCTCTGTAATATCTCTCTAGTGGTGCTTCATCTGTTTGTGTGTGTGTGTGTGTGTGTGTGTGTGTGTGTGTGTGTGTGTGTGTGTGTGTGTGGTGTGTGTGTGTGTGTGTTTATGCATCAACATCACAATGTTATTGTCAACCTGGCTGTTTCTCAGTATGAAATCCAGCTAAATCTCTCTCTGTTTCTGTTTACCAGGGTTGGCCGTCACTCTGATGGGTATTCACTTTGCAGCAGAGCCACCTCTCCAGGGATACTTGTAGGTCAGCTGCTATTTTCATACCACACACATGTTTTAAACTAAGGCAAACAAACACACGTTGAACTGGGTTGAGGGACACTGTCAGTCTCTCTCTCTCTCTCTCTCTCTCTCTCTCTCTCTGTCTCTCTCTCTGTCTCTCTCTCACACACACACACACACACACACACACACACACACACGGACACTTTCCCTGTCTCTGTAACCCAGCTTTCATGTGGCCTTCATGAGGTCACACACAGGGCTCAAGTCAGTTTCCATGACTACACAGTCAGCATCCAGCCAATCGGCGTTCTCAGCTGGCCTCTATGGGGCCAGTGGGCAGCCAGAAAGCATCATATCTGTACATCTGAGCGTATAGGGGGAGCAGGCTGTGAATGTTTGTGACTGTGTTTGTGAAGGACGGGGATTAGTGCCGGGGCCTTTGATGTGTCTTGTGAGGTACATTAACAACAGTTTTTATTTTTAAAATGGAAGAAAACATCTCACAAGAGTATGCATCCCTAAAGTGGTGACGTTAGTTGAAAACCGCATTTGAACTTCTGCATTTTATTTATAAGAAGCATAAAGAGAGATGAGAGAGTAATATGGGGAAGAAGAAGAGAAGGGAAATCTAAAACGAAATTGACTTCCACCAATGTTCCAGGCTGACACTCTTCTCTCCATAAATACTATACAAAATACACCAGGGCACTATGCAAAACATGCCAGGAAACTCTCCTCTTGAGAAACACGATTCACAAAAACAGTGTACGGAACTCCACGGGAACGAAGACTGACTACTTAAATATAGAAGTAGATAAATAAAGAACAAAATACCCACATTGGTCATGACATTGGACAGTGTATGAATTCAGGACAGCAGTGTTCAAGCCAGGGTTGTCCCGGAGGGGGTCAAATGGACCCAGTAGTACTTTTCTAAGGTGCACCTTTCAAAGGGGACACGTAACAATATTGTAAAAACTATACACCTGGGGAGTGCGACAACTTGATAATAAAATTATATAAAAATAATTGATAATTGTTTTACACTTTTGATTATTCTAAACAAAAAAAACATGCCTGACAGCACAACTGGTATTCATTTCACCTTGTGAGTCTATATGTGTGTGTATTAGTTGTATAACTTGCTCCCTTTCTCTGAAGCACCCACTATAGCGAGAACCACCGCAGAGGCAGTTTTGAGTTCTTTAGTAGCTGATTCTACCTGCATGTCTGTCTGCCTGTCAACAGATTTTGCCAGCGTGTTAGCGTCACAACTGTTCAAGATACAGGCATGAAACTTTACAGCTGTGTAGCTGAGATCAAAATGAAGGCAGAGTGTGAAGATGGGTGTGGGCCGACCCCTGAATACTTAGTACCCATGTAATAATTTAATGACCCATGAGAACTACTGAGTACTAATGGGTCAGAATGTCAACATGTTGATGGGTGTCACAGCTGGTGTTTGATCCCATTACAAGATGGTCTCTAGTTAAATCAGTATTTTATTTTGAGTCAAATTCATAATTCCCCTGGTGATTGCATTCAAACATGGAGTTATATTTAGTGGTGGGTGCTATGTAGTGCTCTACTGATCCTGATTAAATGAATTAGGGCTGAAAAAAATGATATGATCATTTTGACAGATATTGTTGCATGTTCCCTTATGTCTGGAGAATATCATTTTGTAGGCCAGGGCGTCTCTGTAGCGCCAAAGTGCGGTTTGAGTATTGCCCTTGGTCATATTGCGATTTCAATAATATTTTAAATAACTGTTCAGCTCTTAACAGTGTAACTGAGAGGCTCTAGTATTTACTATCTGCTAGCTTTAGCTGTCAGTAAGTACCAGGCTGAATTATAACATGTGTAGTTAGCTTATGCATGATTGTTTATTGACCAACAGACTCATCACTCTGTGTTTTTGAACATCAAAAATATGTAATCCTCACTTTAGAAACTGAAATGTAGAGTGAGGTTTTCCCACATCCTTGGCTGAGTGCACAGACACGGTCGGTTTCCAATACAGTCACTAGGTGCTAACCATAGTTCATTTTGTAATTTAGTCGTGAAATAAATGTTGATACATCTTATAAAAGCTAGAAATGCTAAAAATGAAATAATGCCCTCGGTTTAATGTGGGACCCGTGGATGCAGGACGTGATGGGACAGTCTTTGTTAACAAGCTACATCGAAACCAACCAGCGGTGTAAATGGAAGTGAACTCTAAGGTGTGGCAAAAAGTATGGCATTGTTGTTCACAGGCTTGATGAGTGGTGACTGATGAGACATAGTTTGTTCAGTCTGGTGGACTGTGTGGTAGGTGATGTGTGTTACAAAACAATAACATAGGAGAAAAAAATCAGCCTTGAATGCTCCCTTTTGCTACAATTCAGTTACACTCAAGTGCAACACCATGCAGAGCTCTACCATGGCCTGTGTGTCTGCTGCCTTTTCTCTTAGTAGGAATCATGTGTCTTCTGCTGCTACATTGCTCAGATGTTCTGTGTCTGTTGCTGTATTCCCTGTTGCTTCCCGCACTGGGGGTTGAGCTAGTGTATTACCTGGGACACTGGGAGCCGGGGAGGACTGAGAGGGGCAAAAAGGTAAATGGTCAGACAGACGAGCAGCATATGGAGGGTAGGGAGAGTGGGATTGTTTGTTTGGGAAACGTAAGCCGAGGGAGACGGGGACAGCAAAGGACAGCTGAGACAAAAGAGACATATGGAGTGTAAACTCTTAAAACACCAAACCTATTTCGTGTGTTTGCACTGAAATGGCTCTGTGGTTAAAAGTTTATGTACAGACACGCAAAATCGTGCAAGAAATATAGTGTTCTTTAAGGTAGTGATAATAGAGAAAGAGAGCTGAAGGAAAGGCAGGAGGAAAAGATGTCAGGCAGACAGACAGGTAAGTGGACAGACTGTCAGACAGGCAGGCTGTGAGGTGTGAGTTAGGTCAGTTTAGATGGGACATATGACTCCTGCCAGGCCAGAGACTCTGAGGGATCACGAGGACAGAATAGAAGAGGAAAGACCCATATGCCATCTGGACAAGGGACAAAGAGTGGGAGACAGCATGAGCAGTGTGTGTGTGTGTTTATATGTATGACAGAGAAAGAGTGAGGGCAAGTATAACCCAGTAATAATGCCAGGCCAGTTGAGAGCACTGGTCTCACTCCCTGGCCTATTGAGACACACACACACACACACACACACACACACACACACACACACACACACACACACACGAGCAGTAGAAGACATGCACTCGTACAAAAAGAAAAAAAAAAAAAGCACATTCTTACAGGACACGCATGTATGCACAAACTTTTAGATGCAAATGCATGTGAGCACATTCACAGGAGAACATGAGCAAATGTTGATACACACACAAACACAGACACTTTGACTGAAACAGACTCCATGTCACTGCTGTCACTTCATCTGCCAGAGCGGCCATCCAGAAAGCCCCGTCCTCAAATCAGATTGTGTGCGTGTGCTCTTTCTCTCCTTTCCATCAGATACCACTGGAGTGGTATGCTTCACAGGACATTCTATTGTCTCACATATGGGTTTTGCTCAACTGCTCTGTCCAGGAAACAAGGCCAAGCGGGTAACCTCAGAATGCAGCCCTTGGGTTTGATGCATTTTCCATCAAGTCCAGTTGTCTTTAATGTTAGGAGAGTGAAACTGGGGTACTGCTGGGGCTCCGCTAACGGGGTCACCGGCCCCAGTGCTGGGTCACTTTGTTGTATGCTGGTTTCCAGTACAACTTCTGGGTTAGTGGCCGAGGTTGGGAGAGGAGATTGTTACCACAAGTAAATGTGACAGACACACTTGCTGTGAATAGCTCACCTACATGCTTTTGCTCCTAAATTCCAGTCTTTGGTTTCCATTCATTTCAGTTCAGTATGAAGATTAATCTGCAAATACTTGAAACTTTGTTGAGATGGATAATCCACTATAGTGCCCAACCTTTTAAATCTAAAAAGTTCTGTCAAAGTGACTTTATTGTTCAGTAACAAAATAAAAGCAAGCAGGAACAGTTTGAAACCTTTTCCTTGATGGTGCTTTGAAGGAAATTCCAACCTGCAGGACTTATCGTTCCCAAACCAAAAGACAAACATTCTTCCAAGCAGATGTAACTGCTGATTAAAGCATGCTTTGTTTTGTATGCAATATGAAAACCTGGCTTGTTATTATGTCACTTTGTCATTTAAAAGTGTTTGTATACTATGTCTATACATGTATATTTGCATTTACTTATATAGTAATATTAGCCACATTGTGTGTGTGTGTGTGTGTGTGTGTGTGTGTGTGTGTGTGTGTGTGTGTGTGTGTGTGTGTGTGTGTGTGTTTGTGTGTGTCTGTGCGAAAGTGTGATCGCAAGTGTGACGGGAATGTCTGTATAAGGGATCCACTGAATGAAGAATATGACAATCTGACACAATGATGAATGGCAGGCAATTACAGCTAATTAAAAGGATGTGTATACCTACGTATGTATTTCCCTAATATTCCATGACTTCTCTTTACATTTACATTTACTTGTGTCCAAAGTGACTAACAAGTGAGGAACCACACTAAAGCTTCAGCGCAGCAGCAGACTTCCTCTTTAGGAAACAGGATAATGTCCCTAGTTTTCCATAGTATTCCAGAAATCATGCGACCAGTGGAATCATACACAGGAATTTGGACATGAACTCTTCACTTCCACCAGGACTTATTAGCTTCAAAGACGTGGGGCATTGGCCCCCACCTGGGTGCTTTCTGTTTCTAATGAATGTGTGTGTGACACAGTGTGGGTGGGTTGGTGTGTTTACAGGCATGTTGGTGCTGAGGAGCTGATGGCATAAACAGATAAAGCTTTGATGGAGGATGTACACTCTTTTGTTTGATTTTAAGAGACAAACGGCTGTCTGAAATACACACACAAGCATGGGTGCATGCATACACACCACCCCCTCTCTGCAGTGTGTATACACCACACGTCAGGTCTTAAGTGCTTGGTAACAAAGGGTGAGTTTATCCCTGGGTTTCACTGTAAATACAATGGTGAGTAATGCTAAGAAGACTGGCCTGTGGTCACTGCAGCCATGCACAACTGAGAGATAGAGAGCAAGATTGGGGTGGTGGGGGTTGTGGTGGCGTGTAGTATTTTATAAGGACTATCTAGCCTCTGGCCTTCTTTTAAAGGTGCTGTGTGTAGCATTTTGTGTTTCTCAAAATTAAAACCACATTTCCCATAAATCTGTTGCCTTCCCCTCCCTGGCGTCGCTCCATGTTCAGTTGTTTGAGGGAAAAAGAAGAGGAAGAGCAACGATAAGATAACGACTTTTATTAATTATCAAGGAACCTCCAGCATATATTCTAACAGGCAGCTGATATTCTGCAGTCACTGAACAGAGGAACTGGAATTAAATTCTGTAATGACTGGTACCAGACAGTGGTGAATGCAACATGGATAGTGACGAAAGGTCACACCACCAATTTGTTTAATCATTTGGAACACACTCACATTGCAGTATGAAGAGTGCATGGCTCGAAAACAGACAGTAAGATAAGCGTCAAAGTAAGCGTTCAATAATCGTAATGGAGGTAAAAGTTTGAAATAATCGTGATATTGATTTGGAGTCATATTGCCCAGCCTTAATTCAGAGTTTAAAGACACTTCAGCCGTGAGGAAGCTTGTTGACACAGAGCAAGGATGATCTTTGAAACCAGTTCGGCTTAAACATCTGAAACCTCTGACAACATGGCTGGAATAAAGCTATTGTTATTGTGGCAAGCTGTCTCTATACGGTCAACCACCCCAAACACACATTCTCACACACACACACACACACACACACACACACACACACACACACACAACACACACACACACACACACACACACACACAAATATGCCATATGCACACATGTATACATACACACCCAGCTCAGCAGTGGGAGCACATCATCTGTCACCCAGGGCCCAGGCGGAGGGGCGACAGATTGTCCTCGCGGTGTTCCTTCAGGTCCCATTGCTCCAAACACACACACTCACAGACACACACACATACATGCAAACAATCTGTCCACTGACACACTGTTCTCATAGTATTCCCTCGGAGTGCAGGCAGGGCCTTTATTTCACCTGAGCATTAGTACAACACATAATGATTCACAGCATTTTTACATGGAGACACAGAAGTGTGTGTTTTTCATTTATATTTTCAGAAAATATACATGTAGTGCTTATTCTAAACATATTTACCATAGTTTTTATGGTTTTTATGCTTGGGCCTTTTTTCATGTACAGTAAGAAAGTAGAATTACGTGCTCATGAGGAGGAATGTTTGACACACACACACACACACACACACACACACACACACACACACACAGTGAGTGATGTTACAGTTAAACATTAACCACATTCGTACAGATCAAATAGGGGGATCACTACTTGCGGAGCAGAACAAATGAATCTCACATCAATGGCTTTTTGCAGCTATATGATAGGACATAGTGGGGAGATCAAAATGCCTGGGTGACGTATTTAACCGTCACAAAACAGCCACATCAATTAAACATCAAGAGCATGCATTCTATAGCCTCACTCAGTGATAATCAAGGGCCTTTTTAGTATCAAAGTGCTGCTCAGTAAACGCCAGGCCTTTAAAGATCATCATCCATAAACATTACCTGGCTTTGTTCTTCGCTCTCGGGGAAACCACACAGACGTACGCGCCTTCCTTTCTCTTTCCCCATGCTCTACCTGCTCATGCCCACCTCTCCTCCACTTCATTCCTTTCCCCTCTGTACCTGTGTGTGTGTGTGTGTGTGTGTGTGTGTGTGTGTGTGTGTGTGTGTGTGTGTGTGTGTGTGTGTGTGTGTGTGTGTGTGTGTGTGTGTGTGTGTGTGTGTGTGTGTGTGTGTGTGTGTGTGTGTGTGTGTGTGTGCGCGTGTGCACAAAGCTATGAGCCTCATAGATCGCCTCAGCTCACACCCTTCCTTAATGTGCCTTCTGTTCCTCCCTGGAATTCTCTCGCCTTGAAGAGAAAGAGATAGTGAGATGGAGGCGAAGGAGAGAGAGAGATAGAGCGCAGGTAGGTTTCATTACCTCCCCCCCTCTCTGAACGCCTGGGTTATGGCCAATTAGGCCTATTAGCAACAACAAAACACAAGAAAACACAACAAAACCCGGTCGGCAGGCAGGCAGGCAGGTAGTTAACGGTGGGAGGAATTGTGATCTCTCCCACCGACAGAACAAAGAAAACACTCTCCAGAGTGCCGGAGAAAGAATTTATACCTCCCGGTGTTCTCAATTCTACAATTAAACTCTTTACTGCAATTTCCCGTCGGCTGGAGTCTCCAAAGGGACTTTTCAATGCACTGCAGTGATTTTTACACCTGCAAAGTGGTGTGTTATGTAATTAACCAAGTTGGAGACAATTGCTCAGAAGTGTAGAGAAGGCACAGCTTTGCAGCTCTTAAACAACACTTTATCCTTTATCCTGTGATGCATGTGGTGATGTCATATTGACCTAATTATCAGTTTACTTTAGCTCTCTGGCTCACTGGGTAATCGGCTGTCTACAATTTAGTTATTTGCTAGGCCTTTGATTGACGGTGAGACCACAACTTGTGAACTAACTCAAAATCATATTTCTGTTTGTAATATTGGAAATCACTAAAAACTGAGCTTGGGACCACATCCTCGCTTAAAGGGGGACTGCACCAACTTTATAAATGTACTTTGATTTACTCTGAATGATGTTGGATTTTCCAGTTCTGATATGTATATTGTATTATGAGCGCTGCCGTGCTCATAAAACTTCACGGGACCTGTAGTTTTTATTAATTTATTTATTTGAATGCTAACAAATTAATCATTGTTTAAATCATGAAAGGTTTCTAACTTTAGCACAATGTGCTGCGGTAGATGCTCATTACGCTGATTAAAGACAGAAAGAAAGCCTGGATGAGAAATTGCTGTAAGTTTCAGTGGTCAGTGCAGAAATGGAATCAAGACACTGGCCTTGTAGTCTCAGACCAAAGTAATCAGACCCAACCTGACCAACCAGGTCCCCTAAATCCCCTCAAGCTTGATCAGAGCCTGGTCATTTGTTATATTTTGAGGTATTCTCAGCTGGGCCAAGGTTACTCGTACAGTATCAGTACAGCAAAATGTAAAAAGGAGTCCACATGAGAAATATTTAATGTTTAAGTATGAAATATGGAATAAGTTGTACAGCAGCTCTATAGTTGTATAGTGCCAGCAGTGACCAGATACTGTATCCCTGTTGTTATCTCAACCATATAATTGTCGTATACAATGGTGAAACTGATTTTGGCTCATTCAGTGCTCACAATACATCACCATTGCTGCAGTTCATGCAGTTTTGTGCACAAAGAGTCAAGAAGCTGTGTAACATAATTGAATGTCAGTTACGGCTAAAGATAATCACTGGAGATTAAAACCATAGAATAAAGTGTGAATCAAATTTTCTACTGAAGTATCCGGCTGAATTCGGCTCATGCATATGTGGCAGCCAGGTGTGGTATGACTTTGCCTTTTCCACCTATGAGGCAGCAGGGAGATATAATGATTAGGACGACATGGGATGGCTGGAAGGATTAAATCCCAAAGATTTATATTCTACATCTCCTTTCCTTCATTTCCTCCTCTCTCTCTTTCTCTCTCTCTCTCTCTCTCTCTCTCTCTCTCTCTCTCACTCTCTCTATCTCTCTCTCTCTCTCTCTCTCTCTGTCAGTCTCTTAAGACCCCCTTACTCCACGCTCAGATTAAATGCTCCATGCTCTGTATAAAATCCATTAACTCAACATGCCGATACACAACCATCACCCAGATGGGAGCTGAGTGTGTATTGTGTGAACCTCATGTTGAGGCGGGGTGGAGATGCAATCAAATAGAGATGTGCAGAACAAAAACGGGCGGTGGGTGGAGGGAGAGAGGGAGGGATGGAGAGAGTAGGCAGGGAGGTAAACTAAATGTGACATATCATATTTGACTTTTCACTTCCCATTTAGCTGACACGTCCAAGATAAGTGGAGGAAAGATTACTGGTCTCATTCTGTTAGACAAAGGCCTGTGTGTGTGAGTGCATTTGTTGTTTCAGGCATGTAAATTTTATGTTCTAGGCCCTTCAGCTCAGACTCTCATAAGACTGATAAACTGATAAATAAGCAGGTCAGAGTTCTGCGTGTTTACATGTGTGGGTGTACAATATACACATCCATGAAATTCAGTTAGATGTACAGTGAACCATTTTGTATCCTACTTCATGTTACGCATGACTCCTTTTTGCAGGTTTTAAAGGGACGTAAGTGTCATACTTATGATGATAACACCGATCTCACCAAGTGAGTTGCTGAGATCTGGAAATGTGGCAACATCGCTAGCCATGGCTAAAACCAGGTCGATGTGGCCAGAAACAAAAGGCACTCAGTCAGTCAATAAAGTAACAGTTTAGCCAAACTTACTTGAAAAAGAAACAAAGGCACGTGACAAAATTAAAAACTGTCTGTTCGACACATCAGTCACAATCACAGACGACTCCTTGCTTAAGTTTGAGTTTCCGTACTTACTGTAGTTGTACGCTCAGTCTTCTTTTGCAATACGGACATTTCAGATTTGCTCAGATTTGGTTTTAGCTCCAAATAAAGTGGTTTAGATAATGTGACTAAGCTGTTTCCCTGTTTATAAGCTGTCTGATTGTCTGAACGTGGCTTCTCCGACTTCTTTTTGGTGAGGTTGCAGCTCTCCCAGACGTCAGCGGTTACTTTGCTGAGTATAAACTTTATATCATAGTATCATAAATAGCAGAAATGATGGCCAGAACTACAAATGTAAACCCAAGTTTAAATAAACGAGATTCAAGTTAATTCTTCACTCTAATAACAAAAATAACAATAATAAAGATAATAATGATAAACGTTAGAAAGAAGAAATGTAGCACAAAGTGCTTTACGAGAAAAGAAAAGACATAAAAACATGTTAAAAGTATTGATCTAAAATGAACATTAAAAACAATGTAAAATGAGATAAAAATGTGAATAGAATAATAAATCATTATATATAAATAAATAGCATTTAATCCTCATCTGGTATTCATCATGATATTAGACGTTGTTGCTACAGTGTGTACAAAATATTCCTGTATCTGTACAAGGACAAAATACACTGGATAAACCAACACTGTTTACCTATAGAATAGCTTTGTCGCTCATGTGAAAAGAGTCATGTTGAGGTGTGTGTGTGTGTGTGTGTGTGTGTGTGTGTGTGTGTGTGTGTGTGTGTGTGTGTGTGTGTGTGTGTGTGTGTGTGTGTGTGTGTGTGTGTGTGTGTGTGTGTGTGTGTGTGTGTGTGTGTGTGTGTGTGTGTGTGTGTGTGGCTGCTACAAACGCGGATGCCCACTGAAGCAAACAAGAGAGGCAGCAGTAATCTTCATCTCCAATTACACACTGGGAACACCTCTGCTGTGTGTGTTTGTGTGTGTACACGGTCACACATTTTTGTAACCTTCGTGCTTGACTGTTTGACTGTGTTTGCGTGTGTATGTGTACATACTGTATGTGTGTGTGTCTGTATCCCCCGCAAGGCCCTGGGGTTACAGGCAGCTTGGTGACGGTGCAGATGGGATAACATATGACATGTGAGTGACTGAGTTAGTGTGTGTATGTGAGTGTTTGTGTGTGTGCGTCTCAGTCCATCTGGGCTCCCCCCTGATCAGCCGGGGCTCCCTCTGCTCCCGTGGCCCACTGGGGAGCCGGCGGGATGAGGGAGCGAGAGAGAGCAGCAAGGCCTGTCTACCTTCAGCCTCTCTCACCTCCACTTACTCTGACTGCGCTCCAGCTTCATATGAATGTTGTGAATAGCAAACTCACAACTGATTGCAGTGTTTTGATTTTAACTCCTGTCCTCAAATTATACAACACAATATATACAATATCTTCACTGACTGAATGATGTAATTCTGTAAATGAAATGCGCAGCTGTGACTAACATGATAATAGATAAAAGTATTTTTCTTATACAAACAACAATTTGTTTGTTTGTTTGATTGTTAGCAGGGTTATGCAAAAAGTACTGAACCACTCTGCACCGGACTTGGTGGAGGGATGGTTCATGGATGAGGGAAGAGCCTGTAAAATCCAGCCCTTTTGATGCCTCATGTTTGGCATATTGGACGTTGCCATTTTGGTTTTTTGGAGCCAGAAGAAATATTTGGATGAGAGGGTGAAGTGGGGGAGGAGTGAGGGGTGGATCTGACCTGTAAACCCAAGGACACCGCACCCACCTACACTGGCAACCTGACCGCAACATGTTGGTTGATTTGTCGCCGTATCCTGATTGGTTGGTTGGTCTGTAGCCATATTTTGATTTGTTAGTTTGTCAGCAGTATTTTGAAGTAATGCCATTTGAGGCATATCTTCACGTCCACTGTCAGTAGTCAACTTGAACTGTGGGTAACGTAGGCGCCACAGTTACACAAGGCTGCATCAATTTTGAGCGCTTTTTTTTTTTTTTAAACTGTAAATTTTGAGTTTAAGACCAAGGTGTTTTAATATTCTGAACCACTGGCAGGATGTACACCGTGAACCCTGGAACATGGTGTCAAAGTTTCGCACAGTAGGCCCACTACTGACACTATCCCCCTTCCTATGAGTTCTCTGCGTCTCTGCTTTCTAAAGCATTTTTGATGAATCCATGTAGTTGTATATTTATATAATTTAGTGGAAACAAGGTTGAGTCAAAATATACCAATATATCTGAGGAGTGCGGTAGGTAAATTTCTACAAGCGTTGGTGGAAGTGGCACCAAATTACACACAATGCATACAGTGTTTAGACATTCATGGTGCCACCTTCTGCCAGCACGCGAAGAAGTAGTGAGGGCACTGTCAGCATACAGTACCTATAATGTAAGTCACTGTATATCCTTTCTTCAATGAATAATTAGGTTGTTTTTACAACCTAACTACAACACAAGTTCATATGTGATTACATGCTGTGTATACTCTATCTGTTTTTGAAGTTTAATTGGGGCATTTTTTTGTGCTGAATCCAAGTTTTTCTTAAGCTGGCATAGGCTTCATGTTGCCAAGCCAATGGCATCGGGATTTTACCACCACAAAGGCAAGGCGTTGAATGTACAGGACAGTCTGTGTATTTGACATTGTGCATTGTGTCCCCATGAGACTTGTCACGCTCTCTTGTTCATGGGATCCAGGTCCATGGCTATTTAATGCGGCTGGCCAGGGCCGCGTGGTGTTGAGGGGAAAGGCTGCGGGATTTGGACTGGTGGAGGCATTGGAGGGATGGTGTGTGTAGTCGGGATGAGAGGGAGACAGCAGGGAGCTGGGCAGTCAGTTTGTTCCTGTTCCATCCACGGGCTGGAGGCCAGAGCCTGGACAGAGAGGATGAGAGATGATGGAGAGAAAGGGAATGATGGAGAGCAAGGGAGCAGGAGTCAGAAGAGAGGGTGGATGCAAGTAGAAAGAGACTGAGAAAGAGGTGGGGGAGTAAGGAGGGGGACATGAGGTCTTTATGACCAGGGCAGGAAGGGTGAGGAAAAAAGGAGAAGTTGAAGAAAAAGCGAAAGAGAGGAAGAAGAAAATGTCACTAGAACAATGCTAGCAGCGGGATGGGAAGGTGGCGTTTGTGTCTGGGCAGACCAACACTGAGAGACTAAAGAGAACTTAATGACGCCTGACAAGTGCAATTAATAATTAAAACAGGAGCCGATGGTCATGGAGCCAGCAGGTGACAATAACTGAGGTTACACTCCTTTGACAAGCCCACTCTCCTGCCCCTCCATCTCCTATCCTCTTTAATCACAATTTTGTCTTCTTTTCACTTTCCTTTCCTCTTATCACTCTCTTCTGCCTTTGTCGCTCCCTCCCCCACTCGCTCTGTCTGTGTAATTTTGGCACTTATGTTCGTCCCACACCCCTGCCCCCAACCCTGCCCTCTGTCGCTTTATCCATCACCCCACCGCTCTTTCCATCTCCCTTCCATCTCTCTTACTCTCTCACCCCTCCCGTCACCCTTGAGCGGCTCACGCAAAACTGCAGCCGTCACTATCAGGTGCTGACGAGTTGCCCTACTTGATATTCATGGGTGAGATTATTTGGAAGTGTGTGTGTCAGGGGGGGTTACAGGAGAGGGAGGTGATGGAGCGGGTGTGTGCGTGTCTGTGTGTGTGTGTGTGTGTGTGTGTGTGCTGGTTAGGGATGGGGGTTGGAGGGTGTACAGGGTGTACATGAAGCATCATTACCATATCAAAGACATGCTAGGCTTTTCTGTCCTAATGGTAATTACACTGCCCACAATTGGCGCTCACTGCTCGGATCACAACAACAAGAAAAAAATTTCAAAAAATGGATGGAGGGATGAGGAGGAGGGGTACTAAAGGGAAGTGGGGGGGTGGGTGGGGGGTACAATTGGCTGAGGCTTTCAGGTTATGTTAATACCGCTCATCTATTTAATTAGTGGCTGGCGTTGGGCTTTGTTTACATCTGACGTGCCCCTTCTAGGAAAGACTGAGGAGAGAGAGAGAGAAACAGAGAGAGAGAATGGTGAGAATGAACGAGAATCAGAAAACAGAACAAGAGAGATAGAGAAGGAGGTTAGCAGAATGGTTTCTGGTGCTGGGTGGTGGGATAGCTGGAGCGAGGTGTGACTGTGCCTCTTGAAGCCGTAATGAGGTCTGTTGTGCATGGACCCTTGATAGGCCTCCCGGCTCCACCTCTGGAGCCTGGTGGGTCGGGCATGGTGAATCGACTCAGGCTGCTGCCTGGAATAAGGCCGGCCTGTTTGACTGCTTGTTTCTCTGGCCATGTTCAGACCTGGCATTAACATGCGTCTTGGGTGATCGGATCACAAGTGGACAGCTCTAAGTACGTCAGTTCACACCTGGCGTTAAAATGCGTCTCCACATGCATCTCAAAACTTGTGATCAAATCTCGCTTCCTGCTCTCTATGCAAATAAACACATACATCATTTCCGACCAAAGCCGTTGTTGTTTTTAGCGTTGTTGGTTTTAGCCAGTCTGACTATGACGGACAGGTCTGTTGTCAATGTGTTTGTGTGTGAGAGAGAGACAGAGAGCGGGGCAAGGAGGGGCTGAGCTACTCAATGTGGTGCACACAGCTCTACAATGAAGTAAGGTTTTACTAATTTGAGATAGAAAAAAAAAATAGAAAATCAATATGTGGTGCTCAATGTTGATATTATGCCAGGTTGCCACAAATAAATCAATGTATAGGAATATAATATTTTTGGTTCATTGTGAAACTGCTGTGAATCAGACTAGGGCAGAGGACATCAGTTGAGTAGGCGGTTCTCTAATGTGGCCCAGGGCACGGTTGCGTTCACACTCCTAAAAGAATGTGGCTATATACAGCCGAGACCTCCAAATACATTCACACCTGTACTTAGAGATGTCCACTGGCAATCGGATCACCTGAGATGCATGATAATGCCAGGTCTGAACAGGGCCTCTGACTGACTTAATGACTGGCTGATAGGCTGACTGACTTCCTGTCAAAATGAAGGACGAGGTAGATCAGAGTGAACCTCACCCATTGACTTGATGCCTGACGAGCTGCTACGACAGGTACATAAGGTCGTAAGATGTGTTTCCAAACATGTATACAGGTGTTTATACCTGTTCTGAATGGCCACAATCAAAGGTGGGGCAATAAGCCTGACTTAGAGAGAGGTGAAATTTAGTGGATCACAACTTTTCATCACTCTCTCCTCAAAGACATTTATGGTGTTGCACTGAGTTATACACAAAAAGTGATGGGGGTAGGTTTCTGAAACCTACTTTCAAACCTCAGCACATCTGGTTAATTGTTGCCTAATGTGGGTAAAACTGTAGGGTTGCTACTTTTGGAAAGTTTTAAGAATTGTGAGAATGAATTCTTGCTGACAGAAAGGGAGTTTCAGACTCTATTAGATTATTTGATAAGCACTTTATATGAAACATAAGGCCTTTACCCGCTTATCTGATGGACTGATGACTTCCTGATTAGTTTGCTGGCTACCTGACTCACTATCCAACACAATCACCAGACAAGAACATTGATGTTGGTCAGTGGTATAAAACCCTGCATTGCATTCCATGAAAACACCTTTTACGTCTGATGCCAAAATTTATTAATTTCTCTCTTTCTGCAATATCTGTGCATGGCAACTACAGTGGTGAGAAAAAGTAAGTGAACCATTTCGAATTATCATCATTTATGTATAAATTTATCTTCAAATATGACCAGATATTTTTCTGAGTTACAATTATGAACATGGAGTCAGGAGTTATCCAACCTGGAGTCTAGTCAATGAAACAACATTGGAGTCGTGGGTTAAAGCTGCAAACACTCAATTATTTGGAGTTTGCTGTTCACAAGAACCATCTGCTGTTGTGAACCAGGCCTCACAAAAGAGAGATGTCAGAATTCATATGTTCAGGAATTGTTGAGTTGTATAAAAGTATTCATCAGTCCACAGTCAGACACTATAAATGGAGACGATATAGTGGCTGTGGCTTCTCTCCCTAGAAGTGAGCACCCAGCTGAGATGACTCCAAAGGCATGACGCAGAATGCTCAGTAATGTAACAAAGAACCTCAGAGTTACAGTTAAAGACTCAAAGCAATCAGTGGAGCTGGTTAACATTATGATTTAGGCCTAATTTACTGATGCAGCAGGACAATGACTGTAAACACAGAAGTAAATGTAATACAGATTGACTACAAACAAAGAAAATCCACCTT
This sequence comes from Seriola aureovittata, assembly GCF_021018895.1. NCBI lineage: Eukaryota > Metazoa > Chordata > Actinopteri > Carangiformes > Carangidae > Seriola > Seriola aureovittata. The sequence continues at coordinate 6,946,059 of NC_079385.1, forward strand.
TTGTAGTGGGCCAGTCTGAGCCTATAACCAGAAATTGTGGCCTCCTGCAAACAAAATAGATGCCAATCCACCACACCAACCTCCACACTCTTACTCTTTTCTTTGCTAGGTATAAAGCACACTAATTCTATATAGGCACAGAACTTTGGCATCCTATGTAAATTGTGAGGTACAAAATCATTCAATATGGATATAATTCCTGGCTGGATTATCTAACTTTCAACCTGACTAACCTGCTACCTGATTGAGATGACTAATATAACTTCTTTTCTGTGTTTTTTGATGATAACTTTATTCCATTAAAGGAGATATTTGTCAGTCTCCCTATTGCTACATAGCCAGCGTTAGCATTAACAGCTGTTTACTTACCAGTCTAATAGAAACGTTGCAAGTTCAGTGTCAAACTTTGTTCCTTTACTTGCCAAGAGCTGTGTCCAGCAGTGGAAAGCAACACCAATTTAAACTCGTGTCTTTATCACATCTTTTCTTCTACTTTAGTTAGAATGCTAACATTCTAACCAGCTAGCCTCGACCTGTCCCGCCACTTTCCCATAGCGACTCAGTCTAGCTTCCAATCTTCCCTTTATAACATCTTGTCTTGGAAACACAATGATGGCCTAAGCTCTTGTCAAGCAGTGATCACCACCACCTTCACCCGGCAAGTAACCATGTACGGCAGCAAAGAAAACTTACAAATAGCCCCTTTAAGAGGATATTATGTCTTAAAAATGTATGTTTGACTGAAGCACGCCTTACCTCATCTTCTGTTGCCTCTTGTAACTAAAATGATAATAACTTCCTAACCAGAAACTTCCTTTTAGAAATCTGTTGTTCACATTACAGACAGTTCAGTCGTGATTTTCTGCTGCGACTAACTGAATGGATAACTGATGAATAAGGCCTGATTGGCTGAATGTTGTACTGACTAAACTATAAGCTCGGTTGTTCCACTCTAGTGTATATGTGTTTGTGACTTTGTTTCTTCCCATGTTTGGTTTGAAGACATGATCTTTGGGACTGACTTTTTGCATGTAATTTGCCTATGCTTATTGAGCCCTTCCACCTGAACGCACATGTTTCTGTCAAGTCTTTGTAATGTGAATGTTTTGGCTCCTGAATACCTGTGTTTGCATCTGTATCCACTTTTTAAAAAGGGACTTGTGATGAGTATTGTAATAGAACCCATTTTACAGCCCTCTCAGGGGAAAGTGAACAGGGAAATGAGACGGAAATGAGAGGGAAATGAGGATTTTTGCCTCTGTAGAGTAAGCCATCATGTCTCTACTGCAGATAGCTGATGGCTGGTGCAGTTGCTTCACAGGTATGAGTCAGTCAAGATCTCGGTCAGCACTTGATTGTAGTACATATCAGCGACTCATCAAACACAGAGATATTCTAGCTTGAAATCATTACAATACTTATTATTGTGTGTGTGTGTGTGTGTGTGTGTGTGTGTGTGTGTGTGTGTGTGTGTTGACAAGTACATTCTCAATGGTGGATGAAGAGTATAACCTGCATAAAAAATTCACTGTGACATTTTCAAAAGGTCCAAAACAGCAACGATTCTTTTAACACCTTTTACTTCAAAGAGCAGACAGACAGACAGATCTAGAGAAAAAGCTTTGGATTCCAAATGCTTGCCATTTCACTTAGTAGCACTGAATGACAGGATGTATCTTTTTTTTTTTTTTGCCCACGGTTTACTTGAAAACCCTGAGAATTGTCACCATCTTCTACAAGGATTCTCCAAGAGAGCATCTTTGAAAAACACTTGTTTCCCAATTGGGGGAAGCTGAAGAAGAAGACTCACAACATGGCTGTGGGATTTTTTTTCTTTTTTTTTCCCGAGCTAAGATCTTTGAGCACTGAGAGAGTAGAGAAGAGTTTAAGAGTGAAAAATGGCAAGAAAAGCGAAAGATGATAGAAGAACTATGAGATAAACAGTGAGAGAAATGTATGGCCTTAACAGAGAGGGCCGCTCAGACTGCTCTGGGAAAATAAAGTCAGCAGGTCTGCTGTGTGAAAGCTGCCTCTCTGGTAAACACAGTTAAAAAAAAAAGAAAAAAAAAAAGAAAGAAACTGCAGTAGTTCTATTACTGAAAAGAGGGCAAGAGAGGAGCGATAGATTGTGCTCAAGGAGAGAAAAGAGAGAGAAGAAACAGGGAGAAGAGAGGGAACAGCCCACATGCTATCACACTGTTTTTAATAACAGTGTAGCGGCGACCCGAGGCCTCCACGTCCACGCAACGGCTGTGCAATGTCTGCTCGGCGTCTGTGCCACACACAAAAGGGCTGCAATCCAAAAGTCAAGCCATTCTGCTCTGTCTATCAGCTACAGGCTGCAGAGAGGCAGAAGCAGTCAAGGACCTCTGCTTCTTAACTTGTGTATGTTTACCCGGAGGCTGTGCTAAGGACGCTCTTCATGTCTCTTCATCCCTAAAACACTGCTCCGCACTCTTAGGTCATGTCCGCACTAATCGGGGTAGATTTGAAATGCTGTATGTATGTCGAAAATCTGCACTAGCATTTTTAGATCATCTTAGAAAAACTCATCATCAGCATTGATACTCCAGTACAAGAGGAAAATGTTCAAGTCTCTCCTCTTGGGCCTGTGCAATATGCTTTAGTCAAAAGCTTTAGTTCAGATCACTATGCGTCAGCCCTTGTCCTTGTTCACAATGCAAGGCCAGTGTTTTCAAATATAAGAGTGCTTTAAAAAATGATCAAAAGTGACCAACATGGCCAGTTGAATGCTGATGGAATTCTGCATTGGCGCTTTAATAGCTGTTCCAGAGAGGGGTGAGAGGTGGCACTTGTTCAAAACAGCACATACTTTTGGACAATCGTGAGTGAGAGAGAGGGACAGGAAAGTCAGGGAGAGACAGGGGGGATGACATGCAGCAAAGGGCTGCGGGTCGGATCCGAACCCGGGCTGCTGTGGTTGGGACTAAGCCTTTGTGCTGTGCGTTGTACCAGGTGAGCCACCAGGGCGCCCCTGGACAATCTTTTCACAAAGGAATTCTTAGTAATTGTAGTAATTGTATGAAAATGTTTGGAAAATTGTCTAAAAAATGAAAAATCCTTAATTTCTCACCTCTGCACATATGGTGAGTCGCTGCATGAAATGGATGCGACTGTCAGATTGTTTGTTTCGGAAAGGTAGAAAACTTGCCAGGCCCTACCCCCCTTCCCTCTGACATCACGAAAGTGTTGGTGTGAGGGGGTTTCAGATGAAGCATTTGGCAAGCACCTCAGTTCAATCATAGTAACTTTTTTAATACTTCCACATATTCACACGTGGGGGCTGCCCAGTCCGGCCACTGCTGCTGGACGATGGTTTCTAGTCTTGCTCAAGGGCACCTCGCAGAGTGTCCCCTCGACTGGGGAGTTGTGCTACAAGTCAACTTATTTCTCTCTGTGCCATTTGTTGTTAGTCAGAACATGAAAATATAACAAAAGCAGAAACTACATGATAATAATATTTAAGAAAAAACAGACTTCATGCGTATTCGATTATTTAGAAATATAGAAACATCTTGCACGAAAGATGCAGAAATGTGAAGTGATTTACAATATTAGGCACCACTCAAAGTTACAGCGTTGAATCTCCTTCACAGATTAGATGTAACTAGTTATTGATTTTTATTTTACCATAAGTAATTTATTATCAAGGTATTAGGTAATTAATTAACTATTTACTGTAAAAGAAAATGTTAACCAGTCATTTTATGAGTTTCCAAATAGGTGGACCTTTTCACCAGAAATGAGTGTAGTTTTACCTTTTTAAAAACACAGATGTAACGGCAAATTGGCATTATGATGACACTGGTAACAGGAAAATGTATCATTTCATCCAGTACGATTTAATTTTGTAGGCTACTTGTTGTTTTAAGGAGAAGTAAAGGCTCATAGTTAATAACTTATTGAATTGGGTTTTTTTTTTTCAGTGTGAACCACATTGCTCTCTGATGACTAAAGTAAGGTCCAGTAGGAGGCGTACTCAGCGCAAGCAGCTCAGTCCTGCCTCCACCTCCCTCCCTCCCTCTGGAAGTCTCTCCCTCCACTTCTTTCCCTCACTTCTTCCTCCTCTCCTCACAGTGTATCAAGTGCATCATCCTCTCACACCTCGCTTTGCCCTCGAGAACAGCGCCTCACTCTCTCTCTCTCTCTCTCTCTCTCTCTCTCTCTCTCTCTCTCTCTCTCTCTCTCTCTCTCTCACACACACATACACACACACACACACACACACACACACACACAGAGTGCACATGCATGGTGTCACCTCGTAAGCGAGATAAGGAACTTGCGACACCAAAGGGTCCGGCTTCTGTCACCCTGCTACCTCGCCTGGACCACATGGCCTCGGGTGCAGAGAGGAGCGAGAGAACGGAGAGGGGAGGGGTGGGAACAAGAGTAGGAGGGGAGAAAAGGAGAGCTCAGGAGCAAAAAGAAGAAAAAAAAAGAAAAAGGAAATGTGATGAAGATGCAGAAGACGAAGAGATGAAAGAGGAAGAGAGACAGATGGGGCCAGAGAGAGGGAGAGAAAAAGGCAGAGAGACACAAAAAAAGCGGCGAGCGAGTGGCAGCAGTGCCAGCAGAGAGGGACTGTTGTTTTCGGTGCATGTTGTCGGTTGGCTTGCCACCAGTTAGCATGAGGCAGATGCAACCGGGAGCACTTGGTAATTATCGTGGTGAACCTCCCTCAGAGCACATGTGCTTTCCACTCACTAATCTTCACAAAGATTCAACGTGGCCAGTCTGGTTTTCAACATTTCACCCCTGTTAAAACAAAAGATAAATCAAGGAATAGAACAGCAGCACATATAATTTATCAAAATTGTGGCTACATTGATGCTCCCGTGTGTGTGTTTCCTCAGAGCAAAGAAACACATTTCAGATGACAACTTCTGCCACATTTCTCTGCTTGTTTGTTTGCGATCAACATCTCTCCGAACATCCGAGTCTTCGGTGCGACTGGTGCGTTTACCGCCGTCTCTTATCGTGTCCAGTTCAGCAGCTCTCACGCTCCTTTTCAACAGGTGTTTTTGGATCCCACTGTTGGAGAGCCGACTCCTGCAAAATCCTGATAAGCCTGCGTACTCACGACTTACCCAGTCACCGATAGAATCTGCATATACCTGCAATCATATGCTCTAGCCAAGTGACAGAAGTGTTCCCTCGCCAACTGGCAGAGATAAGTTATCTCCATCAGCTGTGCCTCCCTACACTTTGAACATAGTATTCAGATGAACACTTGGACTTAGTTTACATGAACTGCAGTCACAGTCACATTGGTCGAAATGCCCTTAATGTGCTTAAGCACCCTAACGGTGTATTTAAGATTGAACTGAACTTTGTAAAACGCTTGTTGGTGCATTATCAGATTAACGCATACAAATGTCAGAACTAATGTTGCCTAGCTCAACAGATTAACACTGAATTACATGCTATGAGGTCTTTACAATTTATGTATTCAAGTGATATAGGGAGGCACATGACAGGACATAAGTACAACATAATCAGAAAAGCCGAGGGGCATTTCAGATGGTAGGAATGCAATTTTTCTTGGTCAAGGCTGCTGTAGGACACATGATGTGGCGTGCCTCTCTACATCACATGTCCTTGTAACTGTGCTGCACACAATCCCTATTGACAAAATAACCAAAAATAAGAAAAAAAACACAGAAAACAGTGCAGCTGGGTGACTAGACATTTCATTACAATAATGTGTGATCTGCCATGTAACATTCAACCAGCTGGATCAGTATTCTCATTAAATGAAAAGGCTTGTTTTAGGTATTTTGTTAAAGGCTCGATAATGAAGGAACACCTGCTGATCCCTACCTGCTGGGTTTTATTTCCTGTCCGCTCTTACCCCTTTTCTTTTAAGCTTTGCAGTAGCTCTGAAGTAATTGTCTCTTGCCTCGTGCAGAAGGTTGCTGACCAACTGCTGTGCTGTATTAGCTTGTATCATGACCACTTGGCAATACCTGTGCCTGACCGTTTAATGCATTTATTCAAGGGTGTTTCTTGATTGGACAATTGGGACAAGGTGGGATCATTAATCAATAATCATTCAGAAAGTCTTTTCTGAAAATTAAATAAATCAAAAACATACATTCAGGATAAACACAACTGTTGACTCAAATGAAAACATGCTTTACATGAGTTATTCTGTGCTAAAACAATGTCACACAGAAGGGCTGAAATTCATTTCCTCATTCAGTCATGGACATACTGTGAAAAAGGCTCAGTCAAAACAGAAACACCAGTGTTAAACATTAAGGAGAACTGTTCTAACCGTATTATAGTACATATCAGAAACTCCAAATATTGAGCAACAATTTATCAAAGAGATAAGTTTTTAGGAGAGAAATGTCCAGACTTTAGACGAACAATAACTTGCATATAAATGGCCTCTGTTGAGATAAAGTAGGATATTGTATTGTTGGGCTGCTACAGTAAATGTGAGTGTCACTGCTGCTGTAGTCCATATCATCCTATTTTTGTCCTGAGAAACAGATATGCTCTTTTACTGTACACACAGCAGCAACCAAAAACAAATCAAGCACGGGTGAAACACAGTGGTGTTCATCATACTGTAAATGAGGAAGCTCTGTCTGTTCGATTTTCTTGACCACCACTCTTTTGATCGACTTCAAACTTGGCGGGTGTATTTCTGTGGACTCAAGGAAGTGTAGTATCGACTGTGAAGTTTTTTGGATAAGCAGTTCTCGAGAAAGCTTCGATTGTGTTGCTTGACATGAAAAAAAGAGACGCCGGACTACATTAACAGGGCAGTGCAGCACCTGGACAATTGGAAGTGCACACCATCCAGGGCTTTAAGAACCACTTTCCACACTTCGACCCGGACATTATCAGACCGACTGACCACACACACACACACACTGCAGAGTGTATTACTCAGGACTCAGGGAAGTGTATCGTCGAGTGTGAAGTTGTTGGATAACGCTCTCAAGAAAGCTGCAAGCTGGATTAACGCAGGACAAGCAATCAGCGCCCACTGACAGGCACATTTTGAACAGGCGCTGCACTAGTGACATAAAAGACGTACATGTGCATGTTTATATCTTGGGTATGTAGGTTAAGAGTCGGACTTCTCAGATGCATAAATAATTTTAATTTAGTCAAGAACTTGTGACTGCAGTCTAGAATTTGGTTCTACAGTGATACAGACTCATCGACATCTGTGAACACGGACTGCAGCAGTTCCTCTATCTTCGCCTGTACGTGCTTCCTCTAATGCTTTAGACCCCTTCCCTCCCTCCCTTCCTCTCTCCCTCCCTCCCTCCACACTCCTATTTTCTTCCCCTGTACTCTCTCTGGACCTCCTGTAAGTACCATGTAATCTTTGCTGTTGGACTAATACTTTAGTCTTTCCCTACGCAGGTCACCAGTGGCTTTCCATCTTGAACACATCTGCTGAGATAGTTGGTGTCCCTTCCACCACCCCACCCCCCACACATACACACACACACAAACTAACACACTCACACACACACTCACTCACACACTCACACACTCACAGCTCAACATGGGTAGTTAATGTTGAGCATAGCGGCCTTGTTGTACTTGGAAAATAAATCACAGCACTGTGGCTGAATAATGTAATGAGTCTTGTTAAGCTGCACAGACAAGTTGATCCGCTCTGGTACAAATATGGGAACTTTTTTCATTACGTACCCGCCCCGCCCCACACTCCCCATCTTAAGTGTTGTTTTTGTTGTCTTAGCAGTGCACTAATTCCTAAATAGGTCAATCCAAGGAAGTGGCTTCCTAGTTGCAACCAACTGAAGTGAAGCACAGGAGCACAAAACAAGAACAGAAGGAGAAAGCATGAGGATTTCAGTGTCTTTAACGGCTATTGAGCGCTACTGTTATTCAAAAACACAGTCTGAACATTTTATACACTAAAGGACAATTAGGGAGAGAAATGATCCCATTGAACCCGTTCCAAATTTTGTACTCAGAGGTCTTGCATTTGACCTGATAGTCAGGAACAAATAATATTAAATCTACAGTTTTGACATGAGAATTCTACCTTGAAATAATCAAATATGAAACATCTGTGTCTGTTAATTCACTGGCTTTAATAGTTTGCTCACTGCGTTTAATACCTGGCTCATATTCAGTTTTTTTCCCAAACCCTTTTCATTCCACCTCTTTCATTCATCTTTTTTTATTTTCTATGTTCCAGTCTTTTGTTGCGTAAATATATGCCACTGCGCTGATTTTGGTCATGGTTGCGGACTCGTACGCTTTTGCATTAAAAGCTGAAAAGAATTCTGGGAGGATAATTGGTGCCGATCGAGAGGTCATTGCTGTCTGCGTTTCATTGCATAAAGAGAGCTGTAAGAGATACCGCATTGTCTGTTGTACAGCATATAGTAAAGGTCGATCTCAATCAGCCTCTTTTGTCAGGGGTCTCTGCACTGATATCCAAAGTGTCATTTTTGTCTTTTTTTTGTCTCCGCAGAACTCACCGTGTCTGAATTCCAGTAATATGTCATGACGGATAGCCTCAGTTATTTCCCTACTGAACAATGTCAGTTTGGGCATCGTGAAACTGAAACGGCTTTGACCGCGGCACCCTACCAGTAATTGAGTTCCTTTGCCAGTCGCCATGCGTAGGGTCAGTTCCCTGCAGTTGGGTGCCTGGAAGTGGGTGGGTGGGGGTAGCGCGGGAGCGCAGGACCATTGAAATCCAGAAAGCTGGCTCTATTGTGGGGACTCTGTTTGGGAAAGGCTGGAACAACGGCCTGCAAGGCCTGTGCAGTTGATAATAGACTAGTATTGCTGTCATTGTCCAAGGACTCAAGAGACAAGCTTTTAGAGCAGATGCTCCCCTAACTCAAGGTTTGTACACACAGGAAGTCAGAAAGAGAAAGACACAGAGCTGCATGAAGCCTAAATGACTACCTCGAAATATTTTTACCGTGTGGATACAAGTTCCTCTCCCCATGGCCATTTTCTCCCTTCATCAACAGCTCTTTACTGTTTTGCATCCAGCCTCCTCTTTTAGGTTACTCATCAAAACTCTCACTGTATTCCTCACTGTATTCCTCTAATCATGATTTCCTCTCATTGCTCGGCTCACTTTGCACGGCCTCTTTCTCTTTCCTCTGCCGACTTGTTCGGTAATGATCCTCACTCTCTGTGACGACTGGAATCCTTTTGTGCCGTCTGACACGTTTTATGTTTGAAAGGGAACAGAGGGCGTTTTTACAATGGCCTTTTATGCCCTGTGAGAAATATATGAGTCTTTTGGCGCAGCTAATGAAGGCGCTTTCATGTCCCTCACCAGTAGAAGTGTATAGAGATGGATTGTCTGGGGCCCACACAGGCCCCAGTGTAGCAGCACATTGTGTCGGCCCCCAGTTTCTGAGTATTGATCTAACGGGGGAATGGAGAAAGAAACCATGAAGAAAAGAAAATAAGAGAAAAGAAAAGAACAATCTGCGGTTTTACTGTTCACTAGTTTCCGCTCCCGCGCTGACGTTGGGACAGAAGAGCAAGCGAGGTGAACCCACGCTGACAGGCAACACTCCGCCTCCACCACTTTCAGCGCTTCACCAACACAACCATCATCATTATCAAGGTGACCATTACTCCCCCTTGTTTCAAAGACAGTCATTATGGCTCCTAAGAACAGAGGCAGGGCCAGGACGGACGACAGGGGAGGAAGAAAGATAAGCGGAGACAGAAAATAAGGAGGGGTGGACAGATGAGAAAAGAGGGGAGAAGAAGGAGAGGAGGAGGAGGAGGAGGAGGAGGAGGAGGAAGACGGGGTGTGATGAAGAATTATGATGAGGAAAAGGGTGATTGGGGAAGGGAGCGAGGTAGAGAGACTGAGAGAGGACATGTGGGAATAAGTGAAATAATTATGGAGGCCACTTCACCAAGGGCATATTGTACTGTGCAGAAAGTTACTTCAAGCACACACACACACACACACACACACACACACACACACACACACACACACACACACACACACACACACACACACACACTGTACAGATGCAGTCATGTCAGCTCTTGTCAGCTCTCGGGTGAGGGCGGCGGCGTTAGCTTGTGAGGGTCTCATCGTTCCACCGGGGGTCATGGGATATGAAGTCTCATTGTGGATTTAATTGTCTCCTTATAATCAGATTAATTAGGAGTGTTATGCTTTTCAGGAACAGTCTCCTAACCACACACATGCACACACACACACACACACACACACAGATATAAATTACCACACCTCCCTTCCAACCTTCACTGTATTTCCCTCGCTTTGTCTCGATGCCCTCACTTGCCCTTCGTGTGTTCACCCTGAACTCCACTGAGGCTAAATTGTTTAAAGATGTGTTTGATTAAATGTGTATGTGCATGTACACTGAAGTTGCCTTGTCTACACAAAATGCATGCACACATCTCTTCAAGTATGCACCCTTTTCCCTTCTGTATGTGTGTGTGTGTGTGTGTGTATGCACTTGCGCACTGCACAGGCGAGCCAGGGATGGATATCGTCGCCGACAGCGGGGAACAGAATTATTCTGAGCGTTTAACATCTAAGGCCACAGAACAAGGCGTGTGTGTAATACAAGGGCTGTGAGTTCAATGGTAAAACAAGAAAAGGGATTTTTTTTCTTTCTTCAAGAGTACAAGAGGGAGCGGGGTAAATAATTCATTTCCTTTGGCTCAGGGCACGTCCTATTGTCACCACCTAACAAGCACAAGGACAGGCGGCCGGCGGGCCTCTTATTGCTTGTGAACAGCAGAGAGGGGAATGGAGACAGAGAGAGACGGAGTGAGAGGAAGAGGGGAGGCATGGTAATGTGCTCTTTGATCCTCCCTCGTTAGCCCATGGTAAGCTTCCTCTGCTCACGGCCGCCCAAAGAGATGGTCAGATCGCGCCCCTGGCTCTGTCAGGTGTGTGGTGTGTGTGTGTGTGTGTGTGTGCGTGCGTGCGTGCGTGCGTGCGTGCGTGCACCCTGGCGAAAGGACAGTAAAGACACTTCCTCCCTCTAATGCAGCCCAGGTGGAGGTGCTTGCTCTAAGGGGGCAAAGAATTCAAAAACACGTACGTGTTACACTCAAGTATGGAAGATTATGCACGAATGCTAATGAAATCTCACATACTGTTGAAGTATGTGAAAATGCACATCCATTATTTATGCCATGTCAGACTACATGCTGGCTAAATCTGAAAATGCTGTTTATGAGTGAAAGTGAGTCACTTTCATACTTGGCATTTTCAGGCTGTTTTCATAAAAGGAAACAGTTGGCTAAATCTCTTCTTCTGTTTTGGACGGCAAACAACAAAATTGCACGTCACAACCAGCGACTGGAGGAGTGTGATAGTTTGATTAAATCTCTGCTCTGTCGCCCCCTGCTCTCTCTGATCACCTCTGCTGTGTTTGAATGCAGCCAAACTCTCTGTTTCTGTTGTGTGACGACTGCATAAGCAAAGAAAGTGATTTGATTGTGATTTATAAAGGTTAACATTATTTTGAATATTAATTAATCCAACTATAGTCTTTTTGATTAAGTGTTTGGTCTATGAAATAACAAAATAATTAACATCACAATTCAGTGAACAAATTACAATTGCTTGTTGTGTCTGACCAACAGTCTAAAACCCAACTGAAGTTTTGGCATTTCTATTTCATTCTTATGCCACGATTTACAACCGATTAATATTTTGTTGATCAATTTATTTGACTAATCTTGTCAGCTCTACTGACACAGCTCCTAATCAGGGTAATGTCCCCCGTCATCTGTTAGGTTTCTCTAAAGCTCGGGTCACATGTCCACACTGAAGCGGGTGTCGGTGTCACAGGTTTTCAGATTCATCCACTCTGAGGAATCAAAAATGCTGGCACAATGTTGACCCAAAAAGTTCCAAAATGCTGAGAAAAAGGTGTTTTTGTGAACTTGAACTGTCTGGCGTGGGCTCTCAATCAGTATCTCTTTCTCTTTATACGCTGTACTGTGTGTGTGTGGGAATTGCAGTCTGCTTTGTCTGTGAGTCTTTATCCCTTCTATAACTGTCATTATGGTCATTGTACTTTGTCTCCCTGCCTCTCTCTTGCTCTCTCTCTTTTTCTATGTCATTGTTTTGGGGGGAGGAAGCAGGAGGAGGTCCAGGCCTGCGAGGGGACAAGGTCCAGGCTAATGGCAGGAAGTCTTTAAAGTTTGCAGCCGCCGCATTTCATCTAAGCACAGAGGGGGCCCCCTGGCCACAGACCCCTGCTTTGATCCTCTCTCTCTCCTGGCATGTCTCTCTGTTGGCCTCTCTCTCCCCGTCTCTCACCACAGCAGAGCTGCTGCTTAATTAACAGATCTCTTATTGCACACACACACACACACACACACACACACACACACACACACACACACACACACACACACACGCAGTACAGTATGGACACATGTCTAAAAAAAAAAAAAGAATACTAACACATAAACACAAACGCACATTAAGTGGGGTGCACATGAACTTGGACACACACACACACACACACACACACACACACACACACTAAAACAGCTAACAAGGCAGGCAGCAGACACAAACACACATTGTGCCTACACTGTCTGACTCATTCAAACCAATTTAACTTATCTTTATCTTACTCTGGCACAAATTGTCTCCTCTGTAATCTAGTCAATGTGATATCAATCTGATCAATTACATAAGTGCTGCAGTTGGATTTTATTTGATTTCATGTGATGTTGCAGTCAAGTTAAGTAATATTTTGTTCATCCTGGAGAAATCTCTTTGCCACAACGCGTATGTGTGTCAGAGTAAGATGACTTTGTGAATAATTTCTTTTTTTCCCCACAACAGCTCTGATCTCTAACACAGCAGCTTATATCAAAAGACAATGGCAATGGTGTCTAATGGTGCCAAAAGGTCACATCTGCAGCACCAACAGAAACTGAAAATAAGATATTAATTATTTTTGTAATTACTTAACTCTCCTTTACATCTTACCACTGTGTGAACAAATGGACCACATGGCTCAGGTTCACCTTCGAAGAGATGAGGTATAAATAGCGTCAGTTAGCACAATTAGTTTTATGAATTCATACATTCACAAAAGGTCGAGTACTGTAGATGAGCACTTGGCTGCTGGCCTCAGGCCAACGCCTGCAGCAAACCAATGCCAAATATCTTAAAGTATAAGAGCTTGCACCACTGACATTGAAGCTATATAGAGATAAATTAGAGCTTCAGCGTTTTCCTGGGGATGTCCAATTGGTCAGTAACTCACCTAGCAGCACCTGATTGTGACTGATTGGGCTGTTTGTCTCTTCTTTTCCCAATTTGTAAAATCATCAGAAGATTTTCTTTTTTCTCAACATTTCAACACTCACACATTCTTTGATAAATTAATTGCAAAGCAAATGTACAACGTGATCGATCAATCTATCAACTGTCAGACAAATCCTGATGCTTGTAGTGTGGGTCCTGTTCCACTGGTATCCTGTAATTTTTGACCTCTCAAAGATTTAGTTCGTCATGTGCACACAGGTGACCTGACACAAGTAATGCCTTAAGAAACATAACAATGAACCAACAAAGGCAGTGAAGAAGTAGAGTGCAAGCTAATGAACATACATTTGAAATATTTAAAACCACGTCTTTGCAAATGTTTTTTTGGGGGAAGAAAACAAATTCTACACATTTCCTTGGACCTCACGGATACACACAGTGAGTTTTGGTGAGAAACACTGAATATAAACAGAAACTTTGTTTACAACAAACTCAGAAGGGCACCTTTTAAATCTTGGCTTTTGCTTTGTGACGACCCATTGCTTATTTATCCTAACTAATATTGAATTACAAAAAAATGTGATCATTTCTTCTGACATTATCGCAGAGGTATTTCAGTTATTTCTGCTATTAAACATTTCCCTGATCCCTGCGCTTGGAGCTTTTGAGACTGCAGTGGATCAGGATTGTTGTGCAAGAAACTGAGGGCCTGGACTCAATATTAAATGCAAATTAAAACTTACTTTTTTAAAAAAGGTTTATGCCAGTGTCATTAATAGAGGCTCCCCAGTAGAGCTGGACAATTAATCGTAAATTTAACGAAATAGCAATATGACCAAGTGCAATATCCAAATTGTCCAATACAGTTTTTTTGATAAAGGTAATATGTGTCACAATAAACCATAAAATGAAGCAATGCGGTACTACAGAGAGGCACCCGCCGACAAATCATATTCTTCACTCATAAGGGTTTGATACAAGCCCTAACAAAAATCGCATCATCTTAATGCCTCCGCACCGGCAACAGCCAGGGCCAGAGGCATTATGTCTTCAGGTTGTCCATCCGTCCTCTTCATGTGAACGCGATATCTCAGTAATGACTTGAGGGAATTTCTTCAAATTTGGCACAAACGTTCACTTGGACTAAACGATGAAACGATGAGAATTCGGTGGTTAAAGGTCAAGGTCACAGTGACCTCACAAAACACGTTTTTCGGGCATAACTCACAAATTCATACACTAATTGTAAAACAATTTAACTCAACTTTCTATAAGGTAAAATAAATGATGACATTTTATATCCAAATTGTCAAAGGTCCACTTCACTGTGACATCATAACGCTCTGCAAAAACACTCTTGCTGTAGCTCAGGAAGGGGAGATTGTGACCATATTTCCTGCAACTCGGCTTGTGGGCAGAGGCATACAACCGTGAGGCGGTAATTCTGGTTTTCAGTTAAAATGAAATGCAAAAATGAAATGACACTCCAACTGAAATTGTGACTCATATCGCAACCACAATATCTGCCCAAACAATCATGATTTTTTTTTTTTTTTGCACATTTTTCCGCCCTAGTCCCCTGCGCTGTGCTTCCTGTCTAGAGAGACTCACATCAAGTGCGAGTATATCTTGTTGTGGCCCATGATTGATATATTACCACCACTTTTAGCACATGTGGACCGCATAGCTGCAAGTAAAGTCACTGAGTTGGAATTAAGAGTCAAGAGTTAGAAATTGCTGCTGCCCTCAGACTACCTGATGAGCAAAATGTCAGTGGTTTGACCAATCAATAACACCTCGCAATTGGCAAACATCCTCATCTATGTGACCTTCACAGCAAAATAAGAGTTTTGGTGGGTAAATATGAGATTTCCTGTGAAGTAAAGATTTAAGTGTCTACTGTATACCTGAGCTACGCAGAAACCCCAAATTGAAGCTCTGATCCCAGGATTTTGTGTTGTGTTGTTTCACAGCTGGTTGTCTGTTGATTCTCTGAAGTAGCTCATAGTCGACTCAATGTGCATGACACTTAGCAGCAGGTTTCTGACACAGATGTGGATTACCCAAACACAGAGGGTCCAACAGTGTGTCTGTCGTGGCAAGGAGGGGGTGTAGATTTTTCAGAAGTTGTACCAAATTTTGATGCAATTAACCAGCCATCAGCAGCCATTTGTATCAGTATTCTTCAGCTAACGACTCTTTAATATCTCATTCAATAAAAGCCGGCACTCTGAGCCAGCTGCAGAGCTACATTTGATCTAAGAGAGGACACCGCAGCTGACCCTGTCGCCTCTTCTCTCTCATACTGTGTGTGTGTGTGTGTGTGTGTGTGTGTGTGTGTGTGTGTGTGTGTGTGTGTGTGTGTGTGTGTGTGTGCGCGCGCCTTTGAGTGTGTGTATGTGTGTGTCATACTTGTGGAGAGGTATTAGCCTAATGGCAGTTGCATTCAAACACTTTTATTAGCTTTTCACGTGCCTCTGCTGGGCTCCAGCCACTGTTTCAGAGCCACTTGCTTTAACACGCACACGCAGTCTTTCTCTTCCTCTACCTCTGTCAAGCGCGCGCACACACACACACACACACACACACACACACACACACACACACACACACACACCACACACACACACACACACACACACACACACACACACGCATTCGTACACAGTCACAGGTCTCTAAGTGAGACAGGGCCCTGGGTAATTTGCTGTAGTGGAGCAGAGTGGCACTAAAAGCCTGCTGGGTAATTGAGAGGCTAGGGGACGGAGTGAAGCCGACTGCCCTCTGTGTTCATGTGTGTGTGCGCGCGTGGACGTGTGTTTGTGTGTAAGCGAAGGCCCCTGCTCTTTCTCATTATGCCGTGGCTCCTGCCTGCCTGTCATTGTCTGGACGCAGCGCCCACAGAAGGCAACAGTAATGCGCAGTGACATGCGGCGTGTGTGTTTGTCTGACTGTATGCGTGTGTGTGTGTGTGTGTGTGTGTGTATGTATGTGTGTAATGAGACATCATGTCTTCTGTAAAATAACAGTATCCTCACCCTGCCCTCCCGTCTCCTACACAAATGCAAACACATGCACAGACACACACACTTAACATTCCACTAGTTGTATCTCATCTGAAGTCAGATGGACTCTGACCAGTCTTCCTCCCTTCCCCCATCTCCGTCCACTTCTTTCTGTTCCACTGACTCCGTTGTACACCACCCAACCATACTAGATGTAGCATGTGTAAACCTGGCCATGATGTATGCACATTAACAGCAGGAGTTTTAATTTTGTATTTACTTTTTCTGAGACTCACCTTCTTCAGCTGGTTTAAACAGGACTAGGGTTCAGGAACAAGTGAAACTTAATTTTAAAGGGTTCATTCACTCAAATTACCTCCAGTGCTCCTGAGATATGCAGATGATTTAAGTTATATTGGGCCTGGATTTTCCACATCCATTCCTCTTATACATCAGAATTTCCTGCAGTTTTCATCACATAGTCTCTTTAAAAACTGTTGATTCACCACTGAGATGACTCTCATCATGCACAGGAAGTCCCACACTGCAGATCCCCTAAACAAGTGTCAGTTCTGCCACGAAACCTTCACCAACACGACCAAGTACCTCTACCACCGTCGCACCCACCTCAACCGTAATACATCTTGCATGTTATGCAAATTACCCAGAGTCCTCTGGAAAGGGATGTTGCTGTTTAACTTTGTAACTGTAGATTTTTAATGCAGTGTTGACCTCAAGCAAAATCTGATTCATCTCCATTGCACTGGGATGGAGGCAAATGTCAGTGACAGAAAGCTCCAAACGTCACCATTAGGGTTAGACTAAAACTATTTGCTTGCAGGATTAGTTGATTCATCGATTAGTTGATAGTTAGATAGGTAGATATTTTGATAATCAATTAATTCGTTCCAGTCTCACTTGACCCTCCTAAATGTGATTATTTGCTGCTTCTTGCTTTGACAGTAATACCAATATCTTCTTGGACTCCTGTAAATTATGAAGGGCATTTTTCTATATTTCTGACATTTTATAGACAAACCAATCAATTAATCTGGAAAATAATTGGCAGATTACTCAATCATGAAAATAATTGTTACAGCCCTGTTTGACTGGCTAAATACCATTAGAGATAAGTGAGAAAATACACTGTATTCTGCTGTAATTTGAGTGAGCTGACCCATTAAGGGACAGCAGCCTTTGTGTTGGGGAGTAAAACCATCAGAGTCTGTGGAATTGCCAGGTTAGTTATTCACCCATACTCCTTTTTCTTCCTCTTTCCTCTTCTACCTCTGATGTTGTGGAGGAGATCAATACAGTGTCTCCTTTCCTCAATATCTGTCACTCACAATTTCTTCAGGCAGACCTTTTATTATGCATGCATCAAATGCTCGAATACAGCTTGCCCCGGTTTGTGTGCAGCCCTCTGTGACAGCAAGTGTCTGGCCTGCTGAAGTGTCCTTGAGCAAGACGAGCAGGATCATAAAATCTATTCAAGGTGAAAAGAGATTTTTTTTTTTTTTTTTTCCTCTTTTTGTTTTCATTTAGAAGTGCAGCGCGGTACAGGTTGTTCACTCTGACAAGCCTAGTGGCAAATAATGACCTTATTAATTAATTAATTCATTTTCAACCAAGAAAACTGATTAGATGCTGTTTTCACTGGACAGAAGCAGATTACAGAGCTTTTTATTCAACCCCAAATTATATATTTTTTTTGTACCTTCTGAACCTCAACCCCCCAAGAAATATTCTGCACAACAGGTAGTTTTTAGCCGTCACTATGTATAGACACCATGAAATATCATGGAAGGAAACAAACTGAGCTTTCAGCAATGTTTTCTGTTTTCTCTGAGGGTTCCAAACATCACAGACAAGCAAGAGGTGACATCCATGCTTGCCCATAATCCACTGCAGATTTGCAAAATGAACAAAAAAAACAAACAAAAAAAAGGCCGTAACAGAATTATTAATCACCGAAAATATTATAAAGGAAATTGTAACAGTGTGTGTGTAGGTTTGCGTGTGGTGCTGTTGCTACTCACATTGTGCAGTGGGACAGAAATGATGTGTTCATCGCCACCAGCAGTGACAAGCTCTTTCACACAGCAAAATGCGGACACAGTTCCACCTCATATATACTGTCCTTCCAAGCATATTAACATTCATACACAGTAAATATTTTTAGGCTTTTTAGATATTTCTTCACCCAGTCTACATTTGTGTTTTCCCACTTTTCCATTACCATTACCTGGGTGATAGCAATAGCTCACTTTCAGTCTCTCTCCTCTCCTCCCTCTCTCTGCTGCTCCTCTACTCTCTTCTCTCTAATTGACGCTGACATCAAATCAATAATTTCACTTTTTTTTTGTCCTTTTGTCTGTTTGCGGTTGTGCGCTCCGGTGGCATTGTCGGGGCGAGGGAGAGCGATGAAAACTGATGGAGTGTCCCTCGTTTCCAAGACAAAAGGGGAGAAGAGTGCGGAAATAAAAAAATTGGAGGCAGAGAGAGTGAGAGGAAGAGGGCAGAAGCAACGAGGAGAGGAAAGCAGACGAGTGTCACTGTTGCCTTGTCTCAGTTGTTTGTCCAAATGTCTGGCCTCAATATTAAGACAACCACAAACACTTAGTCAGCAGGCCTTCACTCACTCGCACACAAGAGCACAAAG
This sequence comes from Seriola aureovittata, assembly GCF_021018895.1. Lineage (NCBI taxonomy): Eukaryota > Metazoa > Chordata > Actinopteri > Carangiformes > Carangidae > Seriola > Seriola aureovittata. The sequence goes on from NC_079385.1 coordinate 6,965,014, forward strand.
GTCTTTATGCAGTAAGTGTCTTTATATGAGCGTGTGTGTGTTTCTCTGTCAAGGCAGGCTCACTGCTCTTGACCATGTGTAGTCCTTCCTTTCATGTTTTCATGTACTGTTCTGCTGCAATGTGATCAGCTAAAGCGTGTTAGGTAAGCCATGTCAGAGCAGAGTGCTGGAAAAGAGGCTTTTCCCCTCGTTCAACCAAGTCTGTCTGCCTCCCTCTCTCTCTCTCCTTCCTTCAGTCTTCCCTTGGATTCACTGAATTTGCAAGATTACACATCAAAAATTTGGGGAATGTCGCTTACAGCATCTGATTTATAACTGTAATGGGTTCTTTTCAGTCAGCTGGGAAGCTCAGCGATGTAATTGAGATCATTTTCCCTTACTTACGTTTTCAGTATTTAGCTGATGCTCTCATCTGGAGGAATTTACAATACAGTGGAGCACAATCCACCATCCAGACGCACACACTGTTAGCACAGTAGCATGAACAAAGAAGAAGGTTAAGTGGCATTTGTCATATTCAAAGCAGCCTGTTGTGCTCGAACAGCTGAATGATTTAATAAATAAACTTAAAGTGATAGAGATAGTGAGATAGACCTTATGAAGACATGCTGGAGTATGAGGAAAGACATTATTGATTAACATTAAATCTTTAACCATCCACTCATTATCAGTTTCTTTAATCAGTGGTTGGGTATCTCACCACCCCAGAAGACAGTTGCTTTCCTCCAAGTAAACGTAAACCTCCAAAGATCCGATCAGATTCGTCCTGTAACCGTATTTCCCCTGTGACTGTTGCTCTTTGCTTTACATCAAATGATGTTTCTTTTCACAGATTACTGTAAAACTGTAATAAAATAAAAGGTATCAACAGTGTGGCAACAACTGCTTTTTTCCCAGACTGAAAATGGAGAAGTTTGTTGACAAAAGACATGCAGCAGCTACTGTCTCAAACACACTCGACCACAAATGTGCAAAGGCAGGCGGGCACATACATACAAACACATGAAGACACATACAGAAGCTTGCTGTGACCACATGTAAAAGGAAGTGAGTGTGTAAGATAAGCTTAATAAGTTTATAGTGGCAAAATCACACATTTTTTCAATTTGCTTGTGGGAGCTTCTTGTTTGTCTGTTACTCTGTATGTTCTTGTTCACGTCTCTCCATCAGGAACATATTTACGTGCGGAAGACGCAAATAGAAACGGGCAGCACTGTGACATTGAAGTAGTGCAGAGGAAAGTGAATGCTTGGGGGTCATGGTGGTGGACGGCCGTATAGATTTTTCTTTCAGCTCCAGTGACCTGAGTTCAATTCCCAACTGATGAAAGATTTTTACACCGTGAGTGACCTTTTCATTGAAAACATGTATTTTTGTATTCTATTCTTTTCCTTTCTTTTATTTTCTTTTTCACCATGTTTTTTACCTAATTCTAACCATACCCATATCAAAGACATCTTTATTCTTGCTTTTGTCCACATCTACAGATATTTTCCAAGTCTTAGTTATGTATAAGTTCCAATGCTCGTGTTCGTTCTTTTGAATAATTCATGAGGAATTCATTGTTTTCTTGTTCACCCTGTTGAATGCAGTCGTACCTAAGGACATTGTTCCATGGCTTGGATTTGTGTTTGTATCAGTGTTGTATAAGTGCCTTAACATGTATGCATACACATGGCTTTAGTATGACCATCAACATATAGTCAAGGTCATGGGGGTTAAGGTCAGATTATTACCGGAGCCTGTGCATGAATACTCTGAATGCATAGAAAATGTGTGTCTGCCTAAGCATTAAGAGTTGATGGCAATCTGTTTTTGAAAACACATTTAAAACGTTTAAAATGAAATTGTCCTTTAAGTAAGAGGTCCCTGTCATTTAAGCTAAAAGCCACTAAATGGCAAAAATGCAAAACAAGAACTTTTGTGATCCCAGCATTGAAAATAAGGTGACTCACCATAAGATAATGAGATGAGAATGGATGCAGCAGGGTAACCTGATGGTTAGTTTCACATGATTCAATTTGGTCTGATGTACCTCCACAGTGCTGCAAAATAAACTCAATTACCCATTCATTGACACCACCCATCATGTTCTGAATGTGTCCATTTGAACTGATATTAAACTGGATATTATTTAACACTATTCATTTTATAAAAGTGGATAATGTTACAGTCTTCGTTTTCATATAATTGAACTATTAACGCATAGGTCAGCCTTGTTGGCAGAAGTCAGAAGTTTAACAATGTAACTATTATTTTTAGCTAACTATTTAAACCATTTATCCATTACATTTAGCTACTCCAACCATTTAGCTGTTACTCTTAGCTTTCTCACCATTTACCCATTACCATTTCTCTAACATTTCAACTGTTCATGCATGACTTATAGCTAACTATTTAAGCTATTTAATACTTTTACTTACTTTTACTTTACTTACTTACTTTTAATAATTATAATAATAATATTTTTTTAATTAGTGGAGCTACTCCTTGTCTTAACACCAACCCTCTGGCAATGGCAGCTTAAGGTACCTAAATAACCGTAAGTACCCCAGGGAGGGAATCACTGTTGTCTTATACAGTATCTTACACAGTATGTCTTATAGTTCACAATCTATTGCTTTGTTGGGCTAGTTGAATAATGTCTAAGATTGTTAACTTAGTGATGGAGAAGACTTGTTCAGTTGTGTTGATTGGCTCTGGGTGAGATAAGGAAGAAGAGGTCCTCGAGCCTTATAGGACATCATTAGAGGAGAGTGTGTATTTTTATTTGTAGTATAGTGAGGTGGAGCTCATTAAAGGAGGCTCATCACATAGAGACCATGCATGCTCATTCTTCACGGGCTCTTGTTATCTAAAGAGAAGTTACTCATGAAGGTCAACCCCCTAGTTTGACAGCATACACCTAAACTTCAAAAGAAAAATAACAGGAATGAAATTGAATGTGACTTTAATGATTAAAGGTGCATTATGCATTCCTGCATGGTCTCAACGTTATTTTATTTTTGTCTCAAATCATAGGCATCTCCCCTTGATCCACTAGCTGCCTGCCCCTTGGATACACTGTGAAAAAGTGCGGTCTCTGGAGACAACACAGGCGTCACAAACAGCCAACAAACACTAGGGGCGCAGGCTGTGCCCCAAAACATAACAAACCACGTTCCAGCCAATCACCGACAAGATGGTTGAGGGAGGGGGTGGGGGTTAGTGCGCGTGCACATATATTGGGGGGGAGGGGGATTTTATTTGGAAACGTCAAAAGTAGTGACGTCATGCAGGAATGCATAGTGCCCCTTCAAGCAGTGGTATCCCAGGCTACGTCAAAGATTTTTCACAGATTTTTTGGGGGTGTAGAGGACAGACTTTCTGAAAGGTAAATAACTTCTGCTGAAATAAACACTGTAGACTGGGACCACGATCAGTTATTCGTGAAATTGTGTTAATGTTATATTACTCTTAAAAGGGCCGCTACTTGGATGACTGTTTGCAGAAAACTTTGTCATGTAGACAGGTTTAGGGTTTTGGTTTCATCACAATCATAGAGGTGCATGTCTGTGTCTTGACTTTACATATTGATGATTAAAAGAGAAATCATTTCTCCATAGCCACATGCGTCAGTAGTCCATGATTTAAAGTTGTCTTATGTTCTAATTAAAAGTTATTTATGAATGAGAACAGTTCAAATGATAGTAGCACTTTTGCTATTGCTGTCTCTGCATATGTGGTATCAAATCCACAACTAAGGGAAGAAGGAGTTCTGTGTTGAGATGTTTTGTTGACATTTGGCAAAAGGGATTGTGTTAGATAGACGAAATCACTATATTTACTGTTGTTGAACTGCAGGAAAAGAGTAGGAAGGTCTGTGCATTGTGCTGGGTGCACTTACATAATTGCAACTGAACCAAATAAAAACAGGAAACTATATATTACAGTGGTTGCACAGATTTGCAGTTTTTGGCAATTCGATCATGTATAGCTAGTTTGCTGTCTCTTTTAGAATAAGACGCAGGTTATTTAATTTTCACGTAACCGAGCTAAGGACAAGGAGGCGTGAGGGAGAATGGTAAAACATGTCAAACACGGTACAGTCACTGATTTGTATACCATGTTGGCGAAGGTGGTTTGTCATGTCAGTAGTGCATCCTCCCTTGCATGAAATGAGTTTGGCACAGGTGTTGCACGCTAACCCGTCATCTTTTCGATCAAAATGAAGCCAGGCTTTTGAGCGCTGGCTGCGGTCCATGATGGCAAACAGCTGAGGCTCTACTCATGTAGAGTATGCTGCTTCTTCTTGTTTTGGTATGATTGTTGGTTGGCAAACCAACTTTTAGGTGCGTACTGCCACCTACCTTATCAGTAGACTAACATGTCATGGTACTGAAACTGAAACTAGCACCAATGAAAGGAACCGATAAGCAGACTCAAAATTCAAATTTCTTAATGATTCCTTTGGAATAGAAAATTTGGAACCGGTTCTCGATGCCCAACCGTAGCTATAGTGGAGTCAAACAACCTCTCCTGGTAGCGGAGGCTATCAGAAGAATTTATTACAGTTTGATGAAAAATTAACACAAGTTTTGACAGAGACCAAACTCACTGCACAAGTAGAAGAGTGTTGGACACTAAGCTCAAAGTTGGTTTAAAGTTTCAGCATTTGACTTTATTTGAGCGTTTAGGACTGTGACTGACTGACATAAATCCTGACTTTTCTGAAGTAGGGGTTATTGATGTTTGCAATCTAGTGTAGTCCAAGTCAAAACTTGGCATACAGATTGTGAAATAAAACTGTACACAACAAAAGATCACACCCACAATAAAAGAAAAAAAATCCAACAAGGCAAACACAATAGTCCCTGATTAAGATCTAATGTGATTTCACACTACTTGGCTTGGTACAGAGATTTAATTTACTGCCGCTGGACTTAGAGCAATATCTGCACTGACTTGGGGGCACAGAAGCGTAAAAAGGGGAGGAAGAGGGTGGGTGTTTTTGGTGGGGAGGGGGAGGGGCGTTTATGTTGAGGTCAGATTTGGGGGGTGGTTGTGGTAGATTGTTGGAGCTGAGGGGAGTCCTGTCAAGAACGGTATCAGCACAAGTGTCGGGCCCTGTGTTAACGCTGTCGCTCTGTCTGGAGAAATTAGTCATGTCCCACTCTGGAGACTAGGAAGCAACGAGAGAGAGAGAGAGAGAGGGGAGTGCATTGGGTGTGCGCGCGTGCGTGCGTGCGTGTGCGCGCGTGTGTGTGAGTGCTCTTTCGACGCTAAGCATGGCTGCCTTCCTGGACTGAGCAACACAAGATGAAGAGATTCAGTTGCTCTGTCTTTTCATGTGCTGTCGAGTTCAGGGACACACACAAACTATACATTCACGTAAGTGACCATACACTCACTTATAGAGACAGTATACGCTTCACACACATGCACAAACTCGAGCAGCATACTCACAAGCCAGACAACAGCCAGTGGGTATGCTCTTGTCTAGTGAAATCAATAGAAATGTACACAGTCACAGATACATGGGACAAGAGTATAGTGTGTGTGTGTGCCTATATGTGTGTGCATGTGTGTGCGCATGTGTGTGCGCATGTGTGTGCGCGTGTGTTTATGTGCCACTGGTTGATCCAGGGAAAATGGCTTTTGTTGAGTCCCCTGTGCTATGTAACATTACAGAGTAATTACAGAGTGTGTGCTTTGTTTAGGGGAACTCTAATTATGCTGTTTGGGTTGTGCAGGGCCCTGGGGTGTCACCGTGTGTGTGTATGTGTATGAGTGAGAGAGTATAGTCGGTGAGAAGACACTAATTGTGGAGGCGGTGTTAATGGTACAGCAACTGTCATAGAGGGAGAGAAAGAGAGAGAAAAACAAACCTGCGCTCTTCTCTTTGGCCTTTCTCCTAATCTTTCGCTACCTCTCTGTCCATCAGGAACGTGACTGACACTATCACCTAATGCCACATCTACGCCATTATCTGAAGCCCTTTTTAGTCATGGATTCTAAAGCTTTATCGGCTTTTTTTTTTGCTTTCACACATACTGTAGATCTACGCAGTGGATAACTTCCATGTTACCACTGTTCGAACATGACGGCACCTCAACTCTCGCACAAACTTGTGTCGTTTGTTTTTCTGTCAGCAATATTACGCAAAAAGTACTGAACTGAAGGATTTTTAAAATCACTTTCAGTTACACTGCGGGAAATTTGGAGAAATCTCAAAACATTGCAATAAAGGTTTCTTATGTTTGGCTGTATTGAAAAAGCTGGTGTATTGTTAAAAGCAAAATGCGACAACGTGCAATGCAAACAAATTTGACAAATAAATCAAGAAGCTTCCAGTCCACTGAAGAAACAGCAGATGAAAACATCAGATCTGTTTGGAGCAATGCAGAGACTGTTTGACTGGCACTCTTTCACATTTACATACTGTATATATGTGTCTATACAGTATATATCCATGTATATATATATATATGTATATTCTGTCAGGAAGTCACATTGACATTGAGATCTCATTTATAAGTGAGATCTGAGTACAGAAAATAAAATAAACAGCAAAAAGAAATATTAATAGCACACTCTGCATGCTGACATGTTAACATCTGTTAACATTGTACCCTGACAAGATTGTACTTAAAAGAACATGACAAAATTGATTGTATCAATTTCAAACTTATTTGAAACTGAGGCATTACTTTTTGCATGCTCATACTACATTATGCCGTTTATATTCTGAATTTGCATTTTGACACTGAATAGTACAGTTTTCCAAGTTAGTACATAGTCTGACTAAGGTCGACACCGGAGCCCAGTTGAGGACAGTGAAGAATAGGTTGTGCTAGGAGATAATTGAAAAATGGCATTGAGAGAGGAGCAAACATTGTAATTCGATGTATTGAATGAACATAAGAAATAGAGGACGAACAGCTACTGCTCTCACTTATTGATCCTGTGTTCCTGGACGGATTTTTCTCATCCGCAACAGAAGCACAGAAGACACTGCTGTGTATTTTTTTTTGAGAGCCCTAGGGAACAGGACATAATGGCAGTATGATATTTGTCAAGTGAGTTTGATTCTGTAACATGTTTGTGCGTTTGTTTCAAGGTCTGCACAAGGTCCCACAGCTGTGAATCTGGTGTTCTTATTGACATTCATCAGAAATGCAACCGACCCATTCTGTCTCACAAAGATGGTACAGAAAAGGTCTCATTCTTCCTTGTTTATGTAATTCTAATTACCTGGGTTGATTTAGACTTGGCAGAGAAAAGTAGTGATGTCGTATTTCAAAAGGAACCGTTGGCTTGAATAGCTGTTGGCTGGCTCTGAGAAGGGGTCAAGGTACTGAGATACGTCCTTGTCCATACAACAAACAATACAATACCCTGATGTCACTGATGCATAATTGCTAAGCACATTTGTTCGAATAAGTTGTGGTTCATCATGACATCTTTGAGCCCAATGGTGCATTGTCTGTATGATATTAGACCAGCCTTCATTTCATATAATGTGCCCTGGGGCATTAATTTGCCCATGGAATATAATGAAGTACATTTTATTATTGTTAACATTATCATTTACAGAATGCAGCATTACAGCTGTAATCCATTTTAAATGAATGAAGGAATAAATGATATTTCTATGTTGTTGGCACTGTTGTCCACATTGATTGAATGAGGGTAGAATGGTTTATAGCACAATGCAAGTTCTTTACTGTAGATACGTTTTGAATGGTGAATTGTGCCTGTAGGAGACAATTAGAGAAAAGTAACTTAATTTCGATGTGACTTACATAATCATCAGTATAAGACAATTAGCAATCGTTGTACGACGCTAGAGAAACTCATCACATCATGACCTTTACCATTTAATAGGTGTGTTGCAAAGCATTATGTACATGTCCTTATGTCCCTACGTAAAGCAAATAAGTGATGTATATGTTACATCCCTCTGTGGAGTATATGAGCTGCGTATCAACAGGGTGTGATTGTGTGTGTGTGTGTGTGTGTTGTACTGCGGCAGTCCGTGAGTAACATGATTAAATGGTGAGGATGCGGTGTGTGTGTGTGTGTATGGGGGCATGCTGAGAAGGCCACTATTAATTTGATGAAACAAGATTCGACTTAAACATCGTGACCCTCACAGATGCTATAACTGCTGCGCTCTCTCTCTCTCTCTCTCTCTCTCTCTCTCTCTCTCTCTCTCTGAATATGTATGTATGGTACATCTAGCCTTGTAGATAGACTTGGTTTTATGTGCTGAGATTTCTGCCTCAAATCCCAACACTGGAGGAACTGATCTTGATTTTTAGTGCTCAAACAGTTGGAAAATCACAACAATTTGACAGCAACTTGCCTTCTCTATGAACAGTTTTTGGAACTACTTTCTACCGAGGAAGTAGTCCCTCGACAACTGTTGACAACATAATGAGAAATCTTCATGGCTAGATAACAATAGTGGTAAATGGGATACTTTAGTATTTTTTGTGATTTGGATAAACTGATCCTTTAAATACTAATAAAAGTTACATTATTAATTGAGCCCTTTACTCGAGAACTAGAAATGTGCTTCCATGATAAGAATTTATTGATGCTCGCTTGCTTGCCAGCGGTCTGTTCTCCCCTTGTGTCTTTGACCCTGGTCACCTGCAGACGGACGCAATGACAATGTGAGGTTACAGGCCAAGACATTCCTATCCGTCTCAATTGTATCCTGTCTATAATCCAATCATGTTACTCACATTTCACCCAGTCTGATGTTTTGAGTCACCTGGCAATGGAGGTCACTGCTGTGTGTGTTTTTGTATTCAAGTATTTTCATTTTGAGACTGCTCAAGTCCCTGTTGCTGTTGTCTGTGTGGCTTTTTATGGACTAATAATAATAATAATAATAATGTGTGTGTGTGTGTGTGTGTGTGTGTGTGTGTGTGTGTGTGTCTTTCTCTCTCCCTTAGGTTTCTTAGTTGTTTGTGATAGTATCTTTTCAGATTACGCGCACATGGATAGAATTAGCCAAGCAAATGCAGGTACACTAAGTAAAGCGGTTTATTAGGTCCCTGTAGGCCAGGACTACACTGGATGTGGACACACAACTGCATCGCCTGATCTAGAGATTCGGCGTCTCGCTTATTTTTCACTGGGGACGTGCGCATCTCCCCGCAGAAACAGACAGAGAAAAGACCTGTTGATAGTCATATTCACATCATACCAGCAACATCACATAAAAGTGACACCTTCCACGATAGTTGTTAATGTCAAGGCAAAATCTGAAAAAATATCCAAATTCCAAGAAATAATGTTCAATTTCAATATGTGACTGCAAGTGATCCCCACTTTCTTGACTCTCTCCGCCTGTCTACCTATATATATATATATATATATATATATATATATATATCTCTAAATGTTTCTGTTCTTATCGACTCCCACTGTCTCAGAGACAATCAGCATGTCTGCTCGGTGTTGTTACATAAGCAGCCAACAGTCGTATGATCTCCCCACCAGCACATTGCTAACTTTGATACTGTGTGTTTCTTTTTGTCTTCAATACAAAAACCACCGTAGAAAGCTAATGCAGCACTGCTGTAGATAATTCTCGTGTGTGTTTGGGTTCACTGACTTTTCAATGTATTCACGTCTTTGTGCCTTAATGCGTATGTGTGGCAGTCTTTGGCGCGATGGTCCCGTGGTCCCTCCCCTCTCGGTCCAATCTGTTAGCGGTCTTTATCTTCTCCAACAATCAGGCTTTATCCCTGGACACTCCTGGTCCCACGGTAGCCCAGGGAGCAATGGCCCAGCCCTCCTATCCAAACCAAACCAGATATATTTCCTGACATACACAACCCAACACACACAAACATGCCCACACTGGCAGTGGATAGACCCAAAATCTAAAGCAAAATGTGAGCAGATTATGTTATAGCTTCTCTCGATGCGTTGTCTCACAGTTAGTCTTTGCTAAAAAAATTTACAAACGTGATTCTGTAACTTTGTGTGGAGGCATTTTTTATGTATTGCTTTGTGTCATGTTCTTATTTAATAATGCCAATGTTGAAGTTTGGAGTTTGTAGATTTTATTTTGAAAAGACAGTCTTAATGCAAGGTACAAGGTTATTATATCTGACAGCAAATATGGGAGAGATGTGATCAGAAACACAAAGTATCAGTAAGAAAAAAAGCATGGCAACCATTAGAAAATGAAATTCCCATCGAAAAAGAAAACTGTTATAAAAACACCATCAAAAATAGAATCCTTTATTGTGACTGAATACAATGTGAATGAACAGCAACAGCAAAGCACAAAAGCAGCACTGTGTTAGCATCAGTATCAGAAGTTGCAGAACATGATGTGGTGTTTGATCACAGGAAGCCTGTGGCAGTGTGAGCTGCTTTGCACAGAGAGGAAAACTGAGAGCATTGATTTCATTGTAGAGGAGCATGGAGTGTATGTGATTTGTCAAATGTGTGTGTGTGCGTGTGCGTGCGTGTGTGTGTGTGTGTGTGTGTGTGTGTGTGTGCGTGTGCGTGCGTGTGTGTGTGTGTGTGTGTGTGTGTGTGAGAGAGAACTGTCTGGAACATAAAACTATAGAGGCCCATTCAGACCCTCCTTTCTCTCCTTCCATCAGGAGATAGCAGGGACATTGAACTGCAGCAACAAAAGCAGATTTCCATCAGACAGAGTTTCTGAGAGAGAAAGGCATTGTGTTGAAAGGGGCTTAATGGAAGCTCAGCTTAGAGCTTTATTCACACAAACTGTACTCTCTCCGAGCAACACATATGTACACACGTGTTCAATTTTCCCATATACCAAATGCTGCTTGTTCGTCTACACTAAAATTGGTGCTCTCATTTTTATAAAATGATAGAGGAGGGTTTGTGAGCAGATAGTTGCCAGTCACTGTACTCTATAGCAAGGCACTTAAAGCACTGTGCACTGATCTCAGACTAAAGTCACATGCACTGTAAGAAAGGAAATAATGTTCTCACATGCAGTCAGTATATGGGAAGGGAAATCTCTCACCTGTGATGGGCTGACATTAATCAGCTTCTTGATGCCAAGCACGACTTGAAAATAATGAACACAGATGAAAATCAAAAGTAGATTATTTTGGAGCACCCTTGTAGCCCAATGTCCACAGCGCATCCGTGGCTCTCTCTTCATTTCCTGTCGGCCTCTTCACCGTCAGCTATTCCGTGAAATCCAAAAATGCCTAAAAAACACGCTTTATTATTTTTAAGGAGACATTCTTCAGTGTGCAATACTGTTTTATTGTAGTACTGTTTTATTTCTGCTCAGGGTCACATGGCACATGAAAGGCTAAGAATTTTTATAGACTCATCATGCTCTCAATAGAGCACAGAGGCCTCTAGACATACCAAAGGGTTGAATCAACCTCTCTGATACTGTATTAAAAAAGTAGAACAGTGTGCGCCTCCCAGTAAGTGTTCAAACAACAACACAGACTGTCGGATTGCAATTTCAACTGCAAGTTCAACACATGCAGGCCTCTTCTTAAAGTTTGCTTAAGTTTTAGCAAGTCCAACCACTTGGTTCAAAGTTGGGCAATGGTCACCTTTGTGTTAAACTGTTGGTAGGAAAACAGATGCAAACCACAGTCTTCACTGTCATAGTTGCATGCTTTTTTTTTTTTTTTATGCACATCAGTCCACCCCAGCGTCCTCTCTAAGGAATCCGTCACTCCAGCATTTCCTGTAAAACAACAATCAAAATCAATTCATTTCAGCGGAATCATTGCAATCTGTCAGCTTGTTCAGAAAGGCAACGCCAATTTGCACGGCGCTTTTGTGAAGAGTTCAACTTTGAACTCCGCAAACCATTTTTACATTGCTAACCTCTGAGGTAATAGATGCAATCATAATAAGGCAATCATATTACCTTTGTCGCTCAATCCCAAAGTGGAAAGTACAGCCATCGAGCTTCCACTACAAACTGTATTCCAAAAAGGCACTAATTAATTTTGCATTGTAGAAACGCATTTTGACCTTGTCTGATGTGACTTGTCAATGAAGAATTGATTACACAGAAATCTGCAGGAGTTGAAAATGTTTCAGAGAAAAATTTGTGCTTCATGAATGTAAAGAGACAAAAGGAAAAAGGAGAAAGACTTGTGAAAAATAACAGAACTGGAGTTTCTGGTAAGTTCTGAGTTCATGATTGGTGAGTCCATTGCTAGTTATCTTACAGCTAAAGTCTGTACATTTGAGGTTTGAGCTGAATAAACACAAATATTCCAGCGCTCAAATCCCCTTTCTGTCTGACCATTTGTTAACATTGAAATGTTGCTTCCAGTTTTGCTACTGAAGGTAAACATACAACCAATGTTATTGTTGGAGAGGACAGTTTCAAACTTCACAAAAACCAACTTACGACTCTTGCCAGATGTTGAAAAGGTTCTCTCTGAGACGTATATGTCATTGTTATTCCTGCCAAGTCAGTGAGCGATCTGTGTGGAAGCACTTTCTACGGGATTTACCCACTCTGTCCGCTGTGTTAATGGCAGCTGAAGATACACTGAGGTCGGCCGTCGTTCTCCCTTTCTCATTGAAGTGACAGGAAAAAGCGTCTGGAGCGATTTTAGCACGTGTGATCATAGAGCACTGAGCTGATGCTGCGGTAATGCGATCCCTGATCAGTTCAACAACTAAATGCTGTGTATGGGTAAGGGAGCAGTTTGAATGAGAGCCTGTGTTAGCTTGTTAGCTTGCTGTCTAAACTGTTAGCATTGTGGTAATACTGCTCAAGTGCATACGTTATTCTTCTTCTGGTGTTTTGGTAGGTATCAACCAAGTTCAGGTGCACTACCACCAACCTCTGGACTGGAGTAAAGCTCACATGCATGTAGTAAACACTACGAACACAAATTATTTTTTGCTGAAAGTGCATTAAAACGTATCTACGTTTTCATCCAGATACCAGACACTTGAAAAGACAGGTGTAGATTGGTAATTGCAGTGCTTTTGTTTTTGTGTGGTACTCCTTGTCTACCTCTGTGAATCTGACCTGTTATCTGCCAGTAAGAGAAAACAAACATCAATTCCCCATCAGCAAAATTGAAGAAGAGATACAAGTTGTGTAGGTGTATATTAAGAGTTGTTTTTTTTTGTTTTTTTTTTTAAATGAACTTTCCTGTTTTTTCTTTTAAAACACTCATCGTGTTTTACAGTGAAACAGCTCTGTGAGTCATCTGTAGCTGAAACCCTGCCCGCTTTCCCTGTCTTTATAAATAAATATGTCCCCGTCTCAGATCAGAGTTGTCCTCTTTTGTATTATGTGTAAACTAGGGATGAGCGAGCAGGCCTCCCATGGATTAACCACTGACTGACTCCAAAAGTTGCAGTCAGACCTCCTTATTATGAGGCATGTAAAATCTTCACGACACTAGGACAAACATACACACACACACACACACACTCCCAAGGTTTTCCAAACTAAGTGTATAGAAGTAGTGGCACACTGCTGCCCCAGAATCACATCGTCTAATATTCCTGCGGAAAAGACTACACAACGGCTGCTCCCAAATTTGATTGGTGTTATTTGTAAGTCAGCCTAAATCTCAGAGAAGCTACACACACAAATGGAACAGGGCTTACTAATCCATTTGTAAGGCAATAGGCAGGCAAACAGGCAGGGGAGAGCTTGCCAAGTGTTGTAATCATAACTAAAGATGATGAGCCCACTCCCTTCCTCTACACTCTACAGTACTGTGTGTGTGGTGTGTGTGTGTGTGTGTGTGTGTGTGTGTGTGTGTGTGTGTTTTTTTTTTTTTTGTGTGCGTTTGCATGTTTGTCCTACATCGCCTCCTTTACAAAACTGTGACAAGAGAGAGAGAGAGAGAGAGAGAGAGAGAGAGAAAATGAATCGGTATCAAGTGGATAATCTACAAAAGTACACTAGGAGCTTTTCCACCTTATGCAAGTCCCCCGCTCATTCATTTGCAGATACCACGCAATCTCTCTGAGAACAACAACAAGCCGGCGATATGAGTTTTGAAAAGGCAGTAATTGTAAGCAGGCTGGGGAATAAATTAGAATGATGACAAAATACAGAGATAAATCCAGCTTAAGACAGATGTATGCCACTGTTTATTTGATTTCAGCTTTTCTCGCTATCCTGCTCTTTCTCCCTCTCTCATTCCTGATCTTTTTTAGTGGGGTGGAAAAATGGATTTTTGTCAGCGATTTGGCCCTGAAATAGCTTATTGTCTAAGGCATCCACTGTGCGGGTACAACGTCAACATCACATGTGTGTGCGAACGTGCTCGTCTGTTTCCATGGGGAGTAATGGCCATGGAAGTGTGTATTGGCTCTGCTGGCACAATACACCACTGTACTCATTGGTTTAGACTGGTGTGTGTATTTACAGTTTTTGTGTGTGTGTGTGTATGTATGTATGTACTTCTATAGTCTCTCTTGTTGATATTTATAGATGTTGGAATTCTGGTATGAAGGGGGTGCGGGTAGGAGGAATGTAGGGAGCCAGAGTGGGAGGGTAAGGGGAGATGAAAAAGGAAGGAGGGATGAAGGGAGGAAAGGAGGAGAGGATCTGTGAGCTTGAAAGAGTGACTCTGCCCTGAGCTTTTTCATTCTTTCCCTCCCTCTCACTTTTTGTGTTTATTTTACTGATTATTTCTTTTCACTCTTCTTTCTGTCTTACCTCACACATTCATGCCCAAAGGCGTTTTCACACTCTTTGACACAACACATCCAAATAATACACTCTCACGTATCCACACACATGCGGCTTTTACAATTATATTTATTCTTAGTTCCTTTTAAGTCCGGATGCAAAAACCATTAAATCAGGAAGGTTTGTAAAATGGAGTAATTGACATGAAAGTTTGATGAGCCACGAAGTCGGTGAGGCTGTGAGAAAAACATACTGACATGTACAAACTCTTGACTGGTACTGTATATAAATATACAGTGAATACACCCTCTGTCTCAGGTGTACATTTCGAGGTAGAACTGTTAAGAAAAAAGAATTAAAAAGACTTTTGTCATGGTTTTTACATCTTTTGTACCAGCTTGATTTTTCTTTGACTTTGCCCCCAACCTCGTATCTATTTCTCTCTCTCTTTGACTTACTGCTATCTATTTGGTCACTTGCATCTAGGTGACATAAATATTGTATTATTAATCAGCTGTTTTCCTTGTTTTCTGTCTATCCAGGAGTGAGAGGACAGGAGCTGATTACTGAGAGGACATTTTTCTCCTCAGGTTGTTCCATCCAATAACTGGTAAGTGATCTCTGGTTAGTGTCTATAGACAGGTTTACTTTTTATCCAATTCCAATCCACTACTGTTATTTCAACATTAGGAGTCAATCGAGACAATCAGATGGTTGGTGCTAATTCGCCAGTTGGTGTTATTAAACCACTGAAGAAGCAGAGGCTACAACCGGTTGAAAAGAGCAGCAGTCGAACCTGAAATGAACAAAAACAAAGTTGAAAAGGAGATGGAAATATGACACACGTTTGTTTAATGTGTTCATTTGAGGAAGCTTACAGTCTCCTTGTCGCCCCACGTTCATTTGATGTTTACATCCCCCAGAATCTTTTCGTCTTTTAAGGCTGTTTCCAAGTCTGCTCTTATTGATGCAACATCTCTTCCACCTCAGCTAAGTGTAAAAGCTTTTTTATGAATAAAAAAAAAAAAAGAATTTTTGGCATTTTTAAGAAGAGTTTGAGTTAAGATATATGACTCATTTCCACTTATTGACCAAGTTACTACAGCAAGTAAAACCCATTCTTTTTTCTGGCAGGTTAATTTAGACACATTTTTCCTGTTTTTGTACTGACAGTCAATTATCATACAACTAAATATAAATTTATCATAGTAGATATCAAAAGTATCTAATGTATAATGACAATACAGTAGCTTAAGTAAAGACCATGCAATACACTGTAGCCACATGTTGCTCACAGAGAAAATCTTGTCACTCAGTTTTGCTTTCTACACCACAGCAAAATACAGTATGGATGTTGTCTGGGGTTGCTGCAAAGCTTTCTGGGAAATCACTAAGAAATGTACTCAATTAAGATATGGGACATTTTTTAAATGAAAGAAAAAAAAAACAAAAAAAACATGTAGTTTTACCCAACCACAACAGATTGAAAATACAGTACAGTATGTCAGTGTGGACGACAATTACAGAATGGAGCTTTTAACCGGTTGACTCCAAACATCCAAACATCTTCAGAGACTTTCAGAACTCCGGCTTAGCTCTGAGTTTACCAGCAGCCATGCTGATAGATTTTTCTCTTGCTGCTCAGCCTTTTAACTCCACGAGCCCCTAATGTTGTGCACAGTCATATGTTTCTATTTTGGGAACTTTGACTGCTCGTCTAGAAACTTTACTAAGAAATGAATTTGACTGGTGAATTTCTGTAAATGTTGTGGCACATCAGTGGAAAACACACATCGTGTTGCGTGCTTGGCTGCGATGACAAAAAGCAGCGGACGTTGTGTAGAGAACAAGGCCTGGAGTCAGAGGAAGACAGCGATTCCAAACTCAGATACAAGACAAATGACCATGAAATAGAGGCTCAGCTGATACCGCCTGCTCGCTCTTTGTGTGTGTGCGTTTGTGTCTGTGTGTGAAGAAGTCCAGATAGTGTGTGTCAAGGCAGTGTCAGGCTCACAGATTGTGGCCTCGTCTCTGCTCTGCTGAGGAGATTTAGCTGGCAATGTTTGTACTGACCGCGGCCCGTGTGGTTGTGTGTTTGTGTCTATGGATGCATGAGTGTTTGTCACAGCCCTGTCAGATCAGCCGTGAGTCTGCCCGCTGTGTGTGTCAACCAGGGGTGACCTTTTTCTGTGAGTATCCCTTGGTGTGTGTGTGTGTGTGTGTGTGTGTGTGTGTGTGTGTGTGTGTGTGTGTGTGTGTGTGTGTGTGTGTGTGTGTGTGTGTGTGTGTGTGTGTGTGTGTCCTGTGCTGCGGGCAGGGAAAGTCCCTGTCTTTGCTGTGCCAGGGAGTTGGAGGGGACACCTCGTTCATCTGCGCTGTGGGAGTTCCCCGTCAGAGCGAGATGGGCTGATCCTCTGCCTCGGTTTCATCTCACTTTTATCGCATATTTGACTTCACTCTTTGATTCTATATTTGCTAAGTGATGTCAGAATCGTCATCACTTCATAAATCAAAATGACTAACCCATCACACCCTTTGCCTTTTCCTAAATTTTGTCCCTGCTGGCCCACCGTACGCAGTCCGACATGATGCCTGATTAAAAAGTCTTATATTGTATTAGTGTATTATACAAACGCAGTAAATTAAATTACTGCCATCAAAAATTTTGATATTTTTGTCATTTGTCACATCAGACTGCAGAATTGATTACTGTACATAGCAACCTCATACAAGAAAAAAAGATGGAAGATATTCAGATGGATGTAATTATCCATATCAGAATTATGTGATAATTAAGTAATGTGATATATTGAACTAGCGTGTTAAGTCAGAGTCAAGTCAAATTTCATGGCAGTCCATCCAATAGTTCCACAGATATTTCAGTAGAAAAGGTCTACCTCATGGGGCTACCTGAGGAAAAATCAGGGGATGGCCAGAGTCAGTAGGACACATTGACTGGGAACCATGAATGTCAATCAGCAACATGCACTTGTATGTGCGGCAGCTGCTGAAACTGTAGTGGACAAATCTGCAGGAAGCAAATGAGAAGGCCACCCTTGAAGAAAGCAGGAAAAGCTCCATGTCACAGTTGTTTGTTTCAACTTTTACGTCAGTTACCTGATGGCTGAAGAGGCGGAAGAGGAAGCGATTGGTCAGGGTACCACAGACCAACGAACCAATCATCCACAAGGAAAGGCACAGGCGGCATGGCAGCAAAAATGACCTAACTTAAAATTTTTCAGAAAATATTTTCAATAGCTGTTCACTGAATGTTTTTAGTATGCAGAGACTTTGTCCTTCCAGTTGTAGGGAAAGTTCATGATGTTTCAGTTTCCTGTAAAGTTGTTCAGAGCTGTGCCCACTGACAGCTGTCATAACCAAAGCAACTGCCTATTCAGCCTTGACTGAACAAAATGAACAAGGCAAAATTGAGCATTAATGGAAATGTAACACAAAATAATAAACATAAAAAAGTTTTATTTAATAGATTTTATTGCATCTTCATTCAAGGTCTGTTGCCCTGTTTGGATTTGCACCAGTGAATCCAAAGCCTTACTCTACTGTAACTCATAAAGGGATTAAAAGTAACAGATATTATCCTCAGTGAAAAGTCACGCCTCCCTTAGAGCATCTCCCAGCAGTAAATATGCTATTCTCCATACGTGGTTGTTAATTAGCTCTCTTCCATATCTTGCTGTGTATTTCTTATGCCAAACAGATCCCCTGTCCTCTCTCTCCCAGCACTGTCCAGAGCTGTACGAGAGCTAATTGGCAGCTCGCTTGCCTGCCGCGACGGTGATCATGCAAATCTATTGGTGCTTACCAATAGCCGGGCCCGTTAAAAACATTACGACGGCCATTACCCAGAGCTGGGGCCGGCCTAACGAACATATGCTTCCCACCCCCCTGTAAACCCCCCCCCCCCAATTCCTAAACTCTTATTTATGTGTTTAATTTAATGTGCGAGGGAAGAATTTCCGAAATTAAATTTGGTTTTCGTTGGTGCCTCCAGAGAGTGGCTGCGTTATAATAACATGGTAATTTTTTACACGTCTTTATGAGAAATGAGAAAATTAATTCTTTCTGACAAGCTGTAATTATTGGGCTTGGAACAGTTGCAGCTGAACAGTTTGGGCTGTGGTAGCCTGGCAGTGAGCTGAAAGAGGGAGAGAGAGAGGAAGAGAGAGAGAGAGAGGGGGAGAGAGGAAGTGAATGGGGGAAGGGATGGAGAGAAAGAGAGAGAATGGAAAGGCAGAAAGAAAAGAGAGAGAGGGGTTAGAGACAGATTCATATACACTCACAAAGGAGGGAAACAGAAAGGAAGGTGAGGGTGAAGGACCTGAGGTGTGAGGAGACAAGGTTGGATTAGATATGGAGAAAGAGAGGAGTTGGTGGGAGGTGAGGTGGAAGAGGGAGAAGCTGCGGACAAGAGGGGGGAGAAGAGAAAAGAGGAGAAGGGTGGAGGACATGAGGAGACAAGGTTGGAGCAGAAGAGAGGAAGGACACAAGTGAAAGGGTGGAGAGAGGTTGTTGGAGAACAGAAGAGAAGAGAGAAGGTTGTTGGTGGTGGTGATGAGGGAGAAAGGACAACTAGAGAAGAGAGGACAGAATGAAGGAACATTTTGGAGAAGATGGAGGAGGAGAAAGATTTAAGGCAGGTAGTTAGGGCTGAGGGGGAAGAGAAGAGGGGGATAAAGGTGGAGAGAGGATAGGGAAAGATGGTAGGAGAGGTAAGATGTGACGGAAGGCAAGGAAGAAGAGTTGGAAGGAGGAGAGGAGAGGTGGTGGAGAAAAGAGACTGAGGAGAAAGGGGAGTGAACACAGGGTTTGAGGTGACAAGTTTACAAGAGATTAAAGGAAAGAGGATGGACAACTAGAAGACGGGAGAGGAAAGAGACAGTGGGAGGTAAAGGGGGGAAAGACGAGGGGGGTGAAGAAGGAGATTAAAGAGAACGGAAATGAGAGGAGAGGTAAGGAGGAGAAGAGGAGAGGAAAGACATTGAAGACAGAAGGGCATCTGAATGAGGCAGGAGAGGGTGGAAGGAGAGTAGAAGACTAGAGGAGCAGGGGTGGAGAGAAAAGGTTGGAGGAAGAGAGGAGAGAGGAGGTGTAGTGAGGAGTCATGCCTCAGTGCGTTACATCAGGTAGGAGTCCCTGTCTTCTTGTCTGATGTCATCAGAGGAGACTCCTCTCCAGCACCAGCAGCTCCTCCTGTGTCAAGGTTACAACACATTAATATTCACAGCCTACAGCCGGGCTGGCCTCGCTCCAGGCCTTCTTAAGCTCTCTCTCTCTCTCTCTCTCTCTCTCTCTCTCTCTCTCTCTCTCTCTCTCTCTCACACACCACACACACACACCACACACATACTCTAAGCACCAGCATCTGCTCACACTTACAGAGCTTCTTCCTCTTTGCTCCATAAAGCACGGGCATGCGTACACACACACACACACACACACACACACACACACACACACACACACACACACACATACAGTAGAGAAGCCTCAGAACTTACACACACACACACACACACAGCTCCCTCTTCTTTGCCCCATCATGTGCTGAATATGGAACATGATATTGATATTATACAGCCATATTGTCGTTTCTCCACAGTTATTCACTTAGGCTGCTGTAAAAGCACTCTTATGGTTGTTGGGTGACTCATTTAACGACCCACTTGTGGTGTGTCCGTGTGTGTGTGTGTGTGTGTGAGTGTGTGCATATGCAGCCAAGTGGCCATTTGTTTTCACTAAGTGTCACTGCCTTAAAAGGAGAACCAGTGTTTTCTGTCTGCCCTTCTCTGCATGTGTGTGTGTGGAAGTGTGTGTGTGTGTATTAGGGCTTGGAGGTCATGATGATAAAACATGTTTTTGTACAGAACAGAGGCCAAAATGTACACTCATCATTTAGTGTGAATAAAATGTAAGTTAAAGTACTTAAAATAGCTTCTTTTAAATCTCGGCATATATTAATTGAGGTCTGCATATGTATTGGAATGGGTATGTGGGTATTTTGAAGGAACCTCGTGAACAGTGTGTGTGTGTGTGTGTGTGTGTGTGTGTGTGTGTGTGTGTGTGTGTGTGTGTGTGTGTGTGTGTGTGTGTGTGTGTGTGTGTGTGTGTGTGTGTGTGTGTGTGTGTGTGTGTGTGTTGTGTGTGTGTGTGTGCGCGCGCGCGCGTGTGTGTGTGTACTCCTGTTTATTTGTTGAGTGTGTTCCATTTTGTCCTGTGCTGTTAAATGTTTCATCCTAGCAAAGGCATGATGGGACCCCCTGGGGATGAGGCATCTGCCCGCCCAGCCACACGCTGAATTATACATGACAGCACAGGACAGAGTGTGTGACTGTGCGAGTGTGTGAGAGAGCATTTGTAGGTGTCACTGAGTGAAGTGTCCACTTTGTTGCGTGACTCTATTTCAGATCTGCACTGATCTGCCTTCAGCTGTATATTGTCTGGCATGCCCTCTCTGTGTGTGCATGTGTTTGTGTTATGTAGTGTTAGAAGGCAATTTCCTTGTTTAAATGGTAAATCAAACATCTTGTAGTTGACCAAGGGACAGTTTGATCTTTACTTTTCTCTGCCACAACAAAACTTGCTTGAACCCATTCTGGTGAAAGTAAAAAGAAACGCTGTGTTCTGGCTTGTTCGAATTGTCATGCGTCTTCACCAGATTTGCTTCTGGTAAGTGGTGCTGGCAGACGTTACTCAGAAACATTTTGCATGTAGCTGAGTAAACCTTTGCCAAAACTAGTCAGTCAACATGGAAGAATCTCCATTTTAACTACTAAATATTCACCTACAGACCGTGGCTAAAAAGTTTCATGAAAATTAAACTTGCTGTCCTGTAAAAAAAAAAAAAAAAGCAAAGAGATTCCCATGATGCTTGTGGCTGCAAGATGTGTAATCGCTATCACACAACAAAACACTAAACGCTGAAGCAGTTTTTGATACTACAAAGCAGGAGTTTACAAACCCTGGAAAGTTATCACAGCTACTGTGATTTGATTTTCTATTTGTGATGGTGAAGTGGACGGTACAAGTTGAGCTGGACCCCCGAAGGCTGCGTGTTTTGATGCAGTTGCTGCTGTCACCGTTTTTACCTGCCCCAAAAATCACTTCATTCGGCTTTACTCTTGGCTCACATGAACATATGTCAGTAATCAGTGACCGAGATCACGTATCAGGCCAAAGCTTAGCTACTTAATTAGAGTGTAAATATGACAGAAAAGTTAGGGGCTCAGAGAATATATGACTCATTTGTATGAGACATAATCCTATCATTAGACAGATCATGATCACACAGAAATATTAGATGTTGACTAATACTTGAGCTGAGTCACATCTAGACTGACGTACAAAGCTCTCATGGGTAAGCTCAGACCACTTACAAAACTCTTCTTATCTAAGGCTGGATTTCAAGTAGTTCAGGGAAAAAGTTATATGTGTCTTCTTTTACTTTTTTCATTGGCTGCTTTTAAGATTAACCACACACTTAAAAATGTTTTATAACGTCATCTTAAACCACTCCAATCCATTCATGTATTCACACCTTTTGGGGAATATTTTGGCCGGTGCAGCCATCATGTCAAATGTGATGATACATTTATACACACCAAAAAAAAAAGAAAAAAAAAAGGTACCTCAAACAAACAGGAGAGCCGTGTGTGTGTGTCATTTGAAAGGTTAAATAATTTACCCTCTCCGAGTGCATGTGTGTAATGTGTGCAGGTATGTGTGTTGTGCACATGAGGCCTTGCTACTGTAGCTAATGAAAGCCCCTAATGAAAGCCCCATCTCCTCATGCAAATGAGGCTGCTGTTAACCCCAATCAGAGAGGTCGCTGAGTGCGCATCAATCCCACATCTCTCTGAGTGCTACACAGGCAGCACACAATGGTCCCCACCCCTCCATAGGCCCTCAGGTAATTACCGGGAGCCAGAAAGGGAGCGGGGCCAGGGGAGTCAGGGTCTCAGGTAGGTGTGCACCTCCGTCAGTGCTTTTTTTTTTTTTTTTCATGTCATTTATGGGAAACACAGGGTTGGGTTGCATGTTGGGTCAAGTGCAAGTGCTTTCTTCTACCACACCTCTTCCTCCAAAACACACACAGACACACACCCGCTCACAATGTGACAGGTAATTACAGCATGAGAGTGGCTGTGCCGTGTGTAAGATTGGGAGGTCAGGCCTGCTGTCTGCTCCCTGTGGGCCACAGAGCGTCACCTCTCTGACTACAGCCACAATCAGCTCCATTAGCACCGTGCCTGCCTGTCTATCCACCTGTTGTCTGTTTTGTCCTACCTGTCAGTTAAATGTTTTATGTCCAGCCTGGTTTCTGCCTGACATTTCTAAATTGTTTGTGTTGTTTGAGCAGCAATGTGAAATGGCAATGACGTGACAGTAAAATAACCACACAGCATTGATTGTTTCTCCCAGTTAATAGCAACCTTCAAATTGCTTCACATCACCAGTGGCAGCAGAGTTGGCTTCAAGGAGTGCGGATGAATTTTGTGCATTCGTTTATTCACCATTAAAAAAAAATTTGCTGACAAAATGATTGTTGGCATGAAAGTTAGGCACAGTATGAGGTGCCTATTAAAGTAATGACTTAAACTAAAAACTAAAAACCTTTGCCTGCAAAATGAATGTGTATAAAGAGAGAATCATCCCTCTTAAGGCTTTGAAGCCTTAAGGGTCCAGTATACTCTGTCCCAAGTGCTTGTTGGATGGTCAGATATCCCGCTCCCCCCTACATCTTTACGACGGCAGATTAGCGGTAATTATTCCGACATTCACGTCATGATTTGCCTGTTGTGCAGAAGTGAAAAAGACGGTTTTGACCTGATCTCTCTACCTCACTTAAACCACGTAGAAAACTGTAAATGCCTTCCAGGAGAGACAGTTTAAAAATATGTGCTGCTGTCCCCATTTATTTTACTGATATTGCGTCTGTGACCTCTCTGTGATGGCGGACTTTTCACCTTGCCTTTTGAGTGTTGCCTTTTGGATTAAGTGTAAACACTTTTGATTTCTGATGTGGTCAGAAGGGTACGTCATTAGAACCACTTCTTTTCTATAATGACCGACCACTTACTGACAAAGACTTGAAGTGTCCCATTGTCCTAGTGTACGAAGGTGCATCATGTAGTTCCGACAACCTGGTTCGATTTTGTCTGGGGAACTTTTTTGCATATTTAAAGCATGGTTCTTTTTTTCAAACTAAATGAATTATTGTACACCACTGAAGAATCACAGAGATTAGTTAGATTTAAAGTCTGTATATAAATATAATCTGTCTGGTTCTTCACTTGTTTGTTCATAAAACTGCTTCAAATGCTCAAACAAACTGGCTTCAGCAGTAGTACTGTACCGTCTATGCCGCTAGCACCAGCCATGCTGGGCCGTGTCTACGGAGGCGTCATATGTCGTGCCGCAAAACTGTCGTAAAACGTGAGCGGCGTTCCCTCTGGCGAGAGTTCATGTTCATCATTTGTAAACTGATTCGTTCCGTTCAACGTTCATGCACAACACTGTATACATACAAAGGAAATGTCAGTGTGTTGCTATGTGACTACTCCCTGGTGACTTTAATGTAAAATAAAAATCAGTTTTCGGGATATGGATACACACATATCCTTTAGATATGAAGGGTTATCAGATAACCAATAAGGTGAGACCTCTGACCTCAGCACTGTGGTCTGGCCCTGGCTCTCCTATTATTAGTATTTACTGTCTGCACTCTGTGGCCTAAATATATTCTCTCACACATCTCTTTTTCCTGCCTACTTGACTCCAGGCATGATATGTGTTAGAGAGGACATGTGTATATGCAGGTTCCTCTCTATATGATTGTGTTTGTGTGTTTGTACAGGTTTAACTGCGTATACCTTTGAATGCGCATAGAGTGTGATATGATTTCCTTCAGCTGAAGAGCACTTGACCATCAAAAGAACATTGGAGCAATCTTATCCAGTGGGGCAATAATGGTCACCTTAACATCATCACGCGCTCAACCCTGTGGGCAAATGACATGCTTCTGCTTAAATGCGATTGGAAGACAACAATTTTTCTGTGGTTTAAATAACAATGCCAATCCCTGTTTCCCTCTTGTCTCACAATAAACCGCTTAAAGGCCTCTAGTAGACTCTGTATTCGATCAATTTTGAACGATTAGGTTTGCCAAGCCAAATTAGGTTTGTGGATCGTCAGCCTTTGTGACCCAAGTTGCCTGAAGGTGCTTTTGCCTTCTTGTTTCTGTGCAGAGGCATTCTGCGATTCATCTCTGTGTGTGAAACAGTGAATTCGACGAATCCATTCACTGGTAGAAAAGGAACACATTTTACTGTTCACGGTCGTCTTCTGTAGAAACAGTCCATATGATACAGGATGTAGTGAATAAGACATTTATGCTTTCTTTGTGCAAAAAAACAGAGCTAGGTCTATATGAGAGTGATGCTCTCCTCCTTAACATCTCATCTGAATACATCTGAACAGGGAACAAAGATGGTACATTTCCACAAAATGAATGTGAATTTATTTATCTATGCTAATATGAACTGAGTATACAAAGGAATCTGGATAGTTTTTCTCCAGGTTCACTGATGAAGTGAATCCAGGAAAAGAAATATTTTCACTTCCTGGTCTACTTAATTAGCCTGTCATACAGAATGGAATAGAAAAAGAGCCTTTTAGGCTTTGAGACATAAAAGGTATGTTATAAGATTTTTTATAAGAATTTGTATAAGATTCAATATCAAATATATATGTTGCATCTTATGATCTGACGTATGAATCAAGAATAAATCTACACACATAGTTAATCTTTATCACGTACCTCCATCCTCCATCCTCAATTAACTGAAACTTAAACTGTTTGTTCAAACAGTTTTTTGCCTCAATATTACATTAGGTTTGGCTTCATAGTTTTACCCTCTTTCAAATGACCAATTATCTGAGATCTTTGTACTCACACCTAGCAGTTCTGTACTTCTCACCATTTAGCTTCACATTGGGTAATTCTGGTTTTGTGTCTTTTCCATCTTGGAATGATTTTTGTCTTTCCAGTGTTGTAATGTTGAACAGTTGCTGGATTTCCAATGATAAAAGGTGTCCACTTTTTATGTTAGCAAATATAAACTATGGTGAACCTGCAGCCATTGTGCATATTTTTTCAAGTTTTTGTAAAGAGATAAAACCCTCTTTTTGACATATTTCTTGACATGGTGCGTCTTAAGATGCAAACCTCTGGGTGGGCTTTTACCTTGGCAGCTGTTGACTGTTATCTTAGAGCTGACGTTGCTAGGAGACGCTTTGTGGACACCACAGTTGTGGTGATGGCAAATGACCAGTTAAGACTCACAGCTAATTCACACAGCTAAGCCAATGATTCGAATCACGACACAGACTAATGACAGAGTTACGGCAACATGTAGGGAGTGCTCGATTTACAGATGGGACAAGCAACGGCTAACAACATCGTCTCCGTCGTAACTGCTTGTGTGGCTTTTGGAGTTGAATTGATGTGAAGAACTATAATTGTCACCTGCCACCACAGATATTGCACCTGTCACATAAGCAGTACCACCGTTGTCAGTGGGAACCAAACAGTCACATCTCCAGGAGAACACTAATGTAGGCGACGCTGTCATTGCAGAAAAATGAATTGATAAAACTTCAAAGCAAGTTGAACTTTCGGTATAAGTTTCTTACATACAGATAATAAAAAAACCTCATTGTATCATGTGTAAAACTGTGTAAAATACATGAAGGTAAGCATTACAATAAGGACTCTGAGAACTGCCCAAAATAGATGATGTTAAGTCCTGTCCCAAAACAACCCACTTCCTGCCGAACTATACATTCTCCCTCCAAAACAAAAGCAGTGGGTGGAGCTCCTGTACGGTTGTAATTGAACAGAGAAGATGAGAAGGTGCCCATTGAGAAGCGCGAGAGAGAGAGAGAGCTGCTCTTCTCTGAAACGGGCCCCAGAACAGCCTGGGTGAGCCGGGGTTTCATTATCCCCCCGTCCCTCTGTGATGAGGAGAAGAAAGGCGGACGTGAGAGAAAGAAAGAGAAAGAACAGAACAGAGGAGGGGAAGAAGAAAAGAAAGAGGCGTTTGATAGAGCTGTGTGGAGACCGTGTGTGAATGAGCCAGTGAAGGGCAGCCATTGTCTTGCCGCGACCTCAATTTGGTACTGTACGCTCCTCTTTTTACTGCACTGTCTCGAACCACAATGCCTCCTTTCTCCTCCGCTCTACTCCCTCTCTCTCTTAAAGAAATAGGGGGATTAGGGCCCATTGAGGGGAACTGCGTGTCCAGATTGCCAACTATCATGACTCTTCGCGATGTGACGAGAAGGCGACAAGATATTTCAGACGACATTTGTCATTTGTTTGTTCTTGCATCCCAGCCCAATTTTCTCTTTCCCCATAACTGTTGTCTTTCGTTATTCTCACAGGTTAGTGTAGCAGATAAGGTAAAAGTAACAGTGTTTCTAAGCAGACGAGGAATGCTGTGTACTTTAGGACAGGCCAAAGAAACAGGCGGGGAGGTGCAGGAGGTAAAAAGAGAGAGTGAAACGGACAGAAAGAGACAGAGAGCGCAGCTGTACTTCCTGTTTACCCAGGCCTTGTTTGAGACAGTGGGAAGGAACAGGGGCTGCATTCATTTCTTCTTTTCTACCACCGTTGACTCCCTTCCTCCTCCCCCCGTCTCCTCCTGATCTATTCTCCTTCAATTCCTTATTTTCTCTCTTTCCTCGCAGCTCTCTTCCTCTCCCCCTCGTCTCTTGCTGATAAACTGTATTGAACTCAGGAGGATGAGCTAGATTAGACAGCGTGTAGTGCTATTTGGTAGGCATGGATTTGGTACTAGGACTGATTTGGAAGCAGGAATGATTATTAAATGTTCAGACTGGCGGCTATTATCACAGATATGGACTGCAGATATGACAGGGCAAGAGATAAATAGAAAAGAGATGAAGAAGTAACCGTGAAGAAGTAGAATGACAGATAGAAGCAAGTTAGTTAACTTCCTCCCGGTGCAGTGCAGTTATTAGGAACCCCATCATTCATTTTTCTTCTGCACCAAAACAGGGAGCAAGGACACACACGACTGTATTAGAGAACTCAGAAGTTTGGGTTTGCTTTGATAGTGAGTAAACTAACTGTAACTGTACGCGAAAGCAGACCTTGAAGCCTCATTGAGAGAGAGAGAGAAAGAGAGAGAGCGCGCAAATCCCAGTTGTTTGTTCCACCCACCCGAGCCAAGCCCTCCCTGACCTTTCTTTGTGCAGTCGGACATCAGACTGAGACACCGCGAAAGATGCACTAGATTAAAAGGATTGTTTCTGTTGCTGCTGCAGTTCCTATTGTACAGAGGGACGACTATAGACAGGGATACAGACAAGTCATCACATGTGTATTTATGCACAAACGAACACACCCACGCGCAGACGCAAACAGGCTTTCTTACACATGCACAGATATGGTGTCAAAATGTCGGCATGACACAGCGGGACCCCTTTCATCCGCATGTGCTGTTTGTTGCATTGACAGTCCATCTATTTGCAGTCAATCATTAGGCGGACATAGAAAACTGGCTGAATGTCACTGAAAGGAAAAAAAAAAGGGAGAGGATGTAAAGGGGCCCAGTGTCAACAGGGAACGAAATATTATAACTTTACAGATTTTTCTCTAATGTGCTTAACTCTGAAAAGACACAGTATTTACTTTTGGTTGGTTTTTTCATATTCGGTATAGTCAATCGAATACAACTTCTTACTTCAAGGTTAACTTTTGCTTCTGTGGCTATTTTGTGGTTCTGTGCACATTGTGGGGTTTGATTTTTTTTTTGTGATTTATAAAAACATGTATATGCTTTGAAACACTCAGCCAATGATTTATTCAGTTAAAATTCTGTTTAAATTCTGTAAATTTAATTTTCATTGGCTGCTGTTGCAAATGAGCTTTCACACTCATCCTAAATGTAAGGCCTTGTATCTCAACAATGGCAGACGATATGATTGTTTACAGCGTGCTTTAGTATTTAATTGGCATTATTTATTAGGTTTCTTTGAGAGCAGCAAGGGGTGTTGTAGTGAGCAAGGACACCGCCCCTTGATCTAAAGAAGCCTGGCTGCATCTCGGCAAAGCATCCTCCCTGCTGAAGTGTCCTTGAGCAAGACACTGAATTCCTGACAGCTGCGGGAGTGCTGCTCTCCAGCTGACCCTGTGTTCTGACCTCCCTGTACCGTAGGAGCGAGTTGCCGAGGCTGCATCTCTCTCCTTTTTTTCCTCGCGGTATTGATCACCCAAAGGAGGAATTTTATGTTTGCTTGCCGCTCTCCACCGGGAGGTCAGCGTACAGGGTCATCTTTGGAACAGTGCCTCTGGAAAATGGTAGGGGTTCATTTGTTCACTCAGGGACACTACATCCACCACAAGAGAGAAAATTGAACCTGTGCCACTTGAAAACTCACTTTTGTTTTACATAAAGAGGGAACCTTCCTGCAAACATGTGGTCTTTTTATTCCACAATAGGTCGGCTCTAGGTCCGTATATGTAAGAGCTTGTAAACTTTGTTGTCGAACTACTCTCAAACAAGTCCCGAACCTTCTGGGGGAAATGTAAATGGTTTCTGACAACTCTCCAAAACCTAACTTTGTCTGAGTTTAGAAAAGGCAACTTTTATTATTAAAATTAGTTTTTATTCATTTGAAATAGTAACTTTTGATAGGGTTTCCACTGCTCCAAGGTCATGGGAACAGGCTAAATCCATAAGTCTGTGTAAATCATCAGCAAAATGAAAATCACAACAGTAATATGCAGACGAGAGTTTCATGATTGTCCTCTTAATTACGCTGTGGCTAAATTGCACTCAAATGCTCCAAATTCCAAAAGAAAAATCATCATCCAAAAGAATTACCTTCAAATTCTAAACAATCTTTTATTAGACCACAGCTTGCTGCATTCCCAGCTCCCCCTTTGGACTTTCAATTACAATTCATTTTGATTAAACATGTAAATACACCATCCTTGATGGTGTCCTTTGTTAGCATGGCCTTCTTTTGGCTGAAAACCATACTCTCTTGAGTCTCCCCCATGTAATGGAGATTGAAGATTAAACAACAGGAAGGAGCCATTATTTTTGTCAGGGAATTAAAGTACCATCAATCTCACTTAATCACCTTCCTAATATCTCCTCAGACGCCAGCAGAAAGCTGTTTTGCAGCTCAAGGTTAACATGCTTTGTTCTGTGGAAAGCAAAGGGAGTGAGGGGAAGGATAGACACAGAGAATAGATGTATGAAGCTACTCTGGCTCGCTTTGGATCACACTGTCCATCGAGTGGACACAGATTACGGTTAACTGTGTTGTGTTGGTGGGAGGGCAGGGCCAGGAGGTCGATGTAGAAAGAAATGACAGCTATTGTTTGCTGTGTAATTATCGCTGCTTATTCGCCCGCTCATTTCCTGTAGAGACAGAGAGAAGGACTGAGGGGAGAAGGGCCAGTGGTTTGCTGCTGTAGCCTTGTAACAGGTGGTGCAGTTTGTCCTTGATAACCAACAAAGCTGCTCGGTTTCGTATATTTGTTTGTACTGTGGTAAACAATGACTATATCACGTATACATTAGCCTTCACAGGTGCCTTAATATCACATGCCTAAGTGTGAATGTGTCTTCATGTTCAGTTCCACTTCGCCATCTGAGTAGAATAAAATCTGCTCTGGAATGAACTGAAAGGTCAAACTATTGTTGAACGATTATTTTTATTGACGATTATTCAATGATTATATCCTTAATTCCAACAGTTTCCTAGAGCCAACCAAGAGTCCAAAATCCAAAGATACAGCAATTACAATGGTATACACATCTGAGAAACTGAAACCAGCAAACACTGATTATTTTTCTGTTGATTAGCTCTCCGGCTTTCACTGACTTCTACTCTAACATGGCAGTATATTAGATTTATGACTGGATGCTTTTTTCATACAATTTAACCTTTATAATTTTATTCATCTCAATCGAGGTAATGTTTTGCTGTGACTAATATCTTGAGTTAAAACATGTCATATATTGACAAAAACAATCTCACCACTCCATCTGATGCAACATTGCAAGTTCTTCACCACAGTTCTTTTCCTAATGTGACGTTTATGGCTACACTTTTACGTTTGTTGGAATCAAGCCTGTGATATTATGTACAGTGTTTGTCCACACCTGTGAGACTATAACAAAATATTACAGCCCTGCTGTTGTGGCTTAAATATAGTAAACCATGCTAGTAGTTTAGCACACATTGTTTTTATGAACAAAAGAAACAAACTAAACAAAATCTAAAAAGTAAGAAAATGAGGACTTGAAGGACATACAGTCGATGAGTTGATGGCATCATTATCTTAGAGGGACGCACCATAATATTACCTTCAGCTGTTGAAAGACACCTCTACAACAACACTGCTTCAAACATTTTGGAGTTTGGAAACTCACTCAGTCAGTCAGACACAATAATCAACTTTTCTGATGACTGCATGAGCCGGTGATGGCCTGACTGACACCTGTGATTATCCAGGTAAAGAACCGCTTCCCCTCCACAGAGGGAGCTCGTGTAACCACGGAAACCATCTGCAAAGCCACACAAAAGAAGCAAGTGAAAACAGGGGGATCGAACGCTCCAGTTGACTTCCATTGATTTACTGCTTAAGAGAGAGAGAGAGCGCGAGTCAGTGAGGGTGATGTGGGCAGAGGTTAGATTGAGTGTTTTCTGGGCTCAGTTTGTCTTCGCTGACCACACTCAGTCTTTCCTCTCACACTCTCTCAGGTGTGCAATAGTACACAGGTAAGATGATGTCTTTATACTACCACTCTGAACTTGTGTGTTCATAGGGTCAGGTGCAGCACTGTTGCTCTAACTGCTGTTTTCAACTTGACTGTTTTTCCCCACAGTTTGTACACTCGTTCTCCTCAGTCTGATCAAAACCTCATCAGCCGCTTTTTTCTAGAGAGAATCTCTTTCAGTTCTTCAGGGCTGTTGGAGATATTTTGAGAAACCAGTCCCTAAAAAAGTGTGCCCTCTGAAACACACTGATGACACGGTTGGGTAAAACATCTGAACTTAAAATGATATTAAATCAGTGAGAAATTACTAGTCGTATATGACAAACATGCACCTCATGATTTACGTCCAGCTAGAACCATGTGGAAATCAAGGTGGCGGATGGAAGTATTTGTGTTCCACCTTAACCACAATCATGATCTTACCCGAACCTTACCAGGTGTTTTTAATCATGGTGAATTACACGAATATTGGACAAAAAAAATGACATAAGCGTTGAAATAATCAGATTTTTTTCAGAATCATCCAATATCAATCTCCTTGTCTATCACTTTGCCAGGGGGTGAACATAGGAAGTGTAATGTTGCCATGGAATCACACTTCAAATCTTTGCCGTCCTTTAATTCTCCTCTACCCAGGCCGGGGGCATTATAGGTTTACCTTGCTTGTATCCAGACAAACTGTGCATGGTTACCTGCTCCAGTTTTCACCTTTGTTTCACCATGTTCTCACTAAAGTCCATTTGATTTGGATTTGGTCCATTTTGATTTTGGATAATAAGCTTTGAATCTGCAAAATCTGTTAATGTGCAAAAACAAATTCCAGTGCAAATTATCCGTCATATTTTGGTGAAAAAAAAGTCCCATGATTACGCTAAATCAAATCAGTTTGATTTCCCGGTAAGTTTTAGGTATTTTTGGTCTGTTTTGGTGTAAAGCTTCTGATGATTATCTCTTCCTTCTTTGGGTCATAGTTTTCCTTTTTCTAAATCAACGAGAGACCAATGTTAAAGTCTTGTATTTGTTGTATCTTTGGCACTACTGATTTTATCAGTTTGAATGTAAATTGGTAATTCATGAATGACACGCTGTCCCTCTAGGTGTGTTGCTATTTACAGCAGGTTTCCCAAACATTGCCCCGTAGGACTTGACTGAAAATTGTGAAATCCAACAAGGCTCTTTGACCTTTTCAATGCATACCACTAACACAGGACCCAGACTATCGTCACGTCTGAAACATTAACCTAATATTGTTTTGGTAATGTCCATGTTCTAAAACTCAAAGCCTCAGATGACCCCTGTTCTTGTTTGTGCAATTGCTTATGTAATACTAATTATACACATCTGACCAGTAACACGTGATTATGCAAAGAATTGGCATCAAATTTCTCCAATAAAGCCTTGTATTAACTCAGACAGATGGGCTTTTCTTTGCTGTTTATTAGGTTTGTATTTTTCAGTCTGTGTCTTCTGGGGTGAACAGTTTGCGAAGCAGGAATAATAAGGGATGGTAGTGTCACAGGAACCCATCTGATTTGGTGCTCAGTTGAACACAATGTAACACACACACCAGACATCACACACAGACATGGACACACATGCCTGCGGACATGGTTGCAGGCTCTCACCATTTTTGTTCTCCCCCCCCGTGTCGTTTTAAATGTGTTGGAAATCTTGAGTTGGACCATCAAAGCAGCGCCCTAACCGTTAATGGCTTTACGGCTTGTTAGTTAGTTTTAGCCCACTCAGGAGGAGGGTGTGTGTGTGTGTGTGTGTGTGCGTGCGTGCGTGCGTGCGTGCGTGCGTGCGTGCGTGCGTGCGTGTGTGTGTGTTCAAGGGATGTGTCATTTGGACTAAAGAATAAGGAGGACAGTACTCAGGAGTGTGTCAGTGGAAAATTACATGCACGCAAATGCCTGAAAACACACATTCATATACATAGGACACACTTTTGCGAGTGCACGCACACACATGTCCGAGCGAGAGACGACTGTATATAGTGCAGATTGACTCATATACACAAACACACACAAATAGTGAACCAGCTTGTCGATAGTCATCTCTCCTCCTGCCTCTCTCTCTGGGAGTCCGGTGAGGCCTGGCCTAATTGAGCTGGCCTCAGGAAGCCCATCATTAGCCCTGCTGCTCCGGTCACACATGGCCACCAGATGTGAGTCCAGCCACAATGGAACGCTGAGTGCCACTCTTTCTCTCTGTCTTCCTCTCTCTCTCTCTCCATCTCTCTCCGACAGTCTCTTGCCTAATAAACTGCCTTTTGTTTCCGTGCGGCCATTGTCCGTTAAGCCTACTGCTGTCTGCCATAAGAGAAGTCACCGGGGCCTGAATGGGATGCTTTGTACCAACAATAGACAGAAATAGGAGAGGGAGACAGCAGCTTGAGAGAGAGAGAGAGAGGGAGGAAAGGAGGGATGGAGGGGGGAGAGGGAGGACTGGTGCCTAGCGAGGATTTCAATGCACCCTCTGGAATTTTTATGGCTTGTTTTTGCAGTTTCACAATTCAGTGTCGTGGGGCCATGAAATATACATCGCACCTTTCTCACATCCCTGTACCTGGCTCTCCACTCGACTGGATGACTGTGTGTGTTTGTGTTTGAGTGTGAGTATGGTCTTCTGCAATTTTTTCATATTTGTATGAGAACCAAGTGACTTCACAAGGATAGAAACAAAAATGAATGACAGGGAAGTTTATATTTAGGACTCTTTGGATTGTACTGCAACATGGCCTGTCCCCCTGTTACATTTCAGACCTTTCAGCCTCATATAAGCCTTGTGCTTCTTAAAATCCTTTGTATATATCAGTCCTGGCTTAAAGCTGAAATGCTGCCTGTAAAAGATGTGTTTCACCATCATTCTTCAGTTGTGTTGCATTTCTTACAGAACAGTAACAGTTGGAGTTTAATCGATACAGAGGGACAGACTTCAGTTGAGCACTCAAAAGCTGCGTATACTTGAATCGACCTGGTCATCCAAGTGTCATCCAGCCGCATCTGAAGGCAAGGCCACACTCAAAGGCTGGAGGAGAATGCTGCAGTCAAAGAGAGCGTACCGTGCAGGCTTTTGGAAAGCCTTTTCTTGAAAGGCATTCATGTTCAAACCCTGCGTGATTTCTGACCATCGCACATCCGTCCAATTGATGCAGGAAGTGGGTGTGTCTGCCGCGCTGTCTGCTTGTTGGATTTTCAGCATTAGAAAGGTGTCGAGCAGTTTGAAGCACACTGACTCCTTCAGGCTGAATGGGCCTTCTGAAGGTTGGTTGAATTAGTATCATCTTTAGAATTGCTTCTGAAAACATAGTACTTGTGCCGGAGAGTTCAACCTGATAGTTCCTGAAATTTATATTTTGATTTTTACTCCTTCTTACTTTCATATGGAGGAAAAGGTTTGAGTTTGATATGAAACGTAAAAAAAAAAAAAAAAAACACGTCACACATGACTCAGGTCTCATAAAAAAAGAATTATAAACCATGTCATGTTTGTGTCACAGGTTTGCTTAAAACCTCTCAGAATTTTCCCCAGGGTAAATGGCAAAACAGCGTCTCCATCACTTTTCTTCTGTGTTTTCTAACTCTAAATATTATCTCTCAGCCACTTAGGGGAGGTATCTGAGCATGTGTGCATGGAAGCGTGTGGGTTAAAATGTGGACGCATGGCAATGCATGATACATTTCGACGGCTGCCCTCATTTGAGACAAATGTAATTATCACGCGTGGCTGAGTTTTTTCTTATTATTGAAAAGTTAAGTCGCTAATCTGTGAAGTTGTTCTTCAGCTGAATTAATTCAATTATCTGGCAGCATGAGTAGATATCAAGGTTTGACGTTTGTGTCAGTGTGCCTATTTCTGTGTGTGTGCAGTTGTATAATATGCATATGAGTGTGTTTTTGTATTACTGTGTATTAATGCTTATGGGTTTCTGACATACTGTAGAATATGTACATGTGCATGGATTTGTGTGTGAATACGTGTATGCCTGTGTGCTAACTGAAACCATGTTTTTCAACTCCCACTGGATCAAGGCCTTTTATAATCCACTGAGCCGACATAATTCCACCTCACTTACAATGGATTTGTCTCTGCTTTGTCTCTTCATTATTGTTCTCATTCACATGATAAGCTGCTTCATGATTCCATTAGCATTCTCTATTAGCCAGCGTGCTATAGGCACCAGTTTTTCAACTTCAGTGCTGTGGAATTACAACTTTTACTCAGTTAATCTTTGTCCCAGTCGGCTGAAGGACAGTTGTGAAAAATCTAATTGTTGTGCTTATGAAGACATAATAGACCATCTCTCTGTTTTTATACTGTTGTCATACTTAAGTAGAAAAAACAATCAAGACATATAATGAGTGGATATACATTCATTGTGTGACGACAAAGAAGAATGAGTTACAGTTAGATCATTTATTTCCGTCATTTTTATATTTACATATCTTTAAAGCTGCACTAATCCATATTTTTATGCCGAGAATCAATCACATGACTACATGTCAAATGAAAGGCGATGCTCATAGTGTCTGACACAGAATCATCATCTGACTCACTTCCCCTCAGTTCCATTAGGCATTTTAGTGTCTTTCAGCTCATTGTTTTGGTTTTACAGCCCTGTACCATTAATGGTTTGATTCACTCTTACCAACTGGTTTCTAAATGCAAAAAAGGCACAAATAAACCTGCACTACACTACCTTCCCAGCACCAGACTACAGACACATAAAAGTTATCAACTAGCTGGTGAACATATTGGCGCCTTAAGCATCTAAAGAATTAGATATTTTCCACAGGACTTGGTGAGTCAGTGAAGAGTCCTAATGGGAAACTGAATATTGGGCTCACTTTCATCAATTGGCCAGACCCATGTCTCATGAATGCTTATGGTGATTTGTGACCATTGACTCGCATTAGACATTGGGATGATAGGCAACTATTTGCTAACATGTTCACTATAAAAAATTGATGTATGTCAGAGTTGTGTTTTGTCATGCTGGTGGCTCCCAAGTGGGGAAAAAAATCTATTATTGCAGCTTTAACAAGGGATTGAATGAACTTGTTGGCTTTTATAAAACCTAATATGCTATTTTATGGTTTTAATGGTTTTGATTTATGATACTCCTCACTATTTACAGTAAATTACACTCTCATATAGTTTTCATGTAATTAGACAAAGTCAGTGTCTTCAAAATTCATTGTCACCAGTGAAAAAAAACTGAAATCAAATATTTCAATGTTGAATACCTACTGCTAACAGCTATACTTGGCATTTGTAGAGGCCATAACCACAGCAAACAGTAGATTATGATATACACATATACTAATCCAAGGTTTGAGACCACTTTCCCTTTAAGTGGTCTCAGACTTTTGGACACACACACAACACTATGTTAAAAATACAATCAATCAATAGCTCAGTGCTCATTTCTGCCTGTTCGCTTTCTTTCATTTGATTAGGTGTATAGTACATTCTCACACACAGGTCAGTGGTCAAACCTGTATCAGATAGCACAAGCACTGGTGCTTCCAGTTCCCAGCAGCTAGACGGGCCAACCTCCATGCAACCTGCAAAAACAGCCTTTTCCCCCTCTATTATACACTATAGTAGAAGTAACTGATTAACACTTGCACACACAGTACGTTTAAAATGTGTATATGCAGTACACAAGATTAGCTTTCAAACTAATATTAATATGTCAGGCTCTGGCTAAAAGTCTTAAACTTGTAAACATCTCTTTCTTTCTTTCTGTCTTCGTCTTGCTTCCCCATTTCCTCTCTCTCTTTCTCTCTCTCTCTCTCTTCTCTCTCTCTCTCTCTCTCTCTCTCTCTCTCTGTCAGACATGCTAATGCTATTGATCCTTATTGGAAACAGGACAGAACCATCTACAGATAAGAAGACAATGCTTACAGCCCATAGATTTCTTCCTGGTGCTTTGAGAGGTGTGTTGCAGGCTGTATCGGAGTTCACGGGGTTCTCACAATCTGTTGTCTTACAGATTGTATCGACAGTCTCCTCTGGGCTCGGCCTAACAGTCTATTTTTATCAAAGAGGATGCAAATTGTAGTGTATTGTGTGTTTGTGCATACAGATGGCATGGTGTGCATTGCTTACATATGCTTTTTTTTTTTTTTTTTTTTATTTTATTTTTTTTAGATTAAAGGTATATCATATGTTGTTTTTTTTTTTTTTTTTGCATTTGTGTGTGTGTGTGTGTGTGTGTGTGTGTGTGTGTGTGTGTGTGTGTGTGTGTGTGTGTGTGTTTGCGACAAAGGTTGGGTAATTTATTTATCTAATATCAGGATCCCAGACAATGCAACTCCAGTGTCAAGGTTGGCAGAGATGGTTGCCATGACGACGCTGGCAAACAATCTCTCAGATCTGGGCTCTCTTTCTCCTCTCTAAGAGGAAGGGAGGCTTTTGGAGACTGAAGAGCAAAGAGGCGTCTTCTTTTCTCTTTTTTTTTTCTTTTTTTTTTTTGTTCACCAGTAGAGTGGTGGATATTGATCAAGAATCGAACCCGTGTCGCTGTGTACCGAGGCCTAATGCACTTTCGACCCAAACTAGAAAGAGATGGAAAGCGCGGGCGGATAAAAAGGACGGCCAGCTACAGTGCATCATGGTTGAAAAAAAAAAAGCACAAATGATTGAGACGAGAAGAGGAAGATATATGAGTAGAGTAATAAAGGAAAAGAGAGGGAACATGTTTTTTTAGATGTAAATCAATTAGGTTTTCAAACTCTGCTGCTATATGTGAAGGAGCATGTGCCAATAGAAACACCTGCACGTGCAGTAAAGCAGTCAAACACACACACACACCTAGTGCATGCACGTAGGTGGCTGCACACGCACACTCAGTGTGAGTCCTACCTGCTCAGTGTAGGTCTTTCATGCAGGAGGCAGAGTAGTTAAGTGAAACGTGTTGAGCCCTCTCAGGTAATTACATCTCCATGCTAATGTCTAATTAGACAGCTCCGAGGGGACTCATCTGCACTGCATTAATTAATGTAGTCAATCCAGAACTTACATGCACACACACACACACACACATACACACACACACACAAAATGGCAAATACACAACAGCACATGTGCACACAACCCACTCCATCGACCCACATTAGACAGCAGGTGAGCATGTATGTGTTTTTGTGTGAAGTAAATCAGTCAGGGCTTTACGTTGTTACTACCTGTGTGGTTGTTTGTGCGTGTGTTCAGGGCTAACTCTTGTAAAGGACGTGTGTGATCATACAACTGTAAACACAATGTTAAAACTTAAACACACTGTATCTATAGTGTATGGAGTTTTGGCCATGAACTTACCTAGAAGTAGGATAATTTGTTTGTCATTGCCATTTTCTGTCAATATTTGGGAGTCAGTCACATGTCAAGAAAAGTGGGCAACAACATCAAATTGAATGTAAAGAAAATATGAAAATCGAGCATTTACCATAAATTATTAATAAAGCCTCAAGTTGTGGTTTGTAGGACGTCCCATAGAACAGCGGTTCCCAACCTGAGTGTCAGGGGACCCCACAAGGGATCACAAGATAAACCTGAAGGCTCACAAGATGATTCATTGGACAGGAAAGACACATTCTTTATTACAAAGTTATTATAGTCTAAATTATTAGTTGACTTATCAACTGTTAGAACAACAGAATTGTTTGCACAAAAGAAGCTTTTAACAAAGAAGTCTTTGGTTCTGGAAACTGTAATTTAAACTATACTCTGACTTTTTATAATACAAATGATGAATTGACCAAGTACTTGGCAGATTAATTGATAATGAAAATAATAATTAATTGTACCCCTAATATGTAATTTCCCTTTTCAGACTATTCTCTACATTTTGCTTTTTAATGCCTCTGGGCCAGCGACAGCCAGAGGCAGAGGCATTATGTTTTTGATATGTCTGTCTGTCCGTCCCATTCTCATAACCGCAGTATCTCACTTGAACTCAATTCACTCAATGATGAACTGATTAGATTTTGGTGGTCAAAAGTCATGCTTTGTGAGGCCACTGTAACACAAATGTCTAAAAGGATAAAATGAGGAAGTGATGATACTTTATATCCAAATGGTTAAAGGTCATCTTCACTGTAACATCATAATGTTCTATAAAAACACCTCTGGTCATTAATCAATGCTGTAACTCAAGAGGAGCTTGTGACCATAATTTCTGTAACTTGGTTGGTTGGCAGAGCAACCGCAAGGCAGTAATTCTAGTTTTCTTGTGAAAGAGTTTCACTTATCGATGCCATTAAAAAAATATTTCAATTGAAACAATTTGAGAAGTCAAAGGAGAAAATCACTCTATGCTTACAACTCATAATCAGCTTGTGGTCACGAGAACACACTACTTCATTTTAAGGGGTCACAAGCCATAAAGGCTGTGAATCATTGCTCCTTGAAATCTTATTTTTTCTTATTTTGGCAAATGAATACATTTCTTGTGCAAATGTTGAGTCAAATATGCATCATCTTCTTTCTACACTGTGGTGTTATTTTAAACAGCGTATATAGACCATTCCTCTGTCTGATGGGAGAAGTCCTTATGACTGACAAGGAATGAACCTCGACTTCAAGCACACACACTCTTGATTAATGAGCCAGCGTGAAAAGACTCAATTATTCATCCTCCGTCACAAAATGTATTTAGGCTTGCAGAGCCACCAGGACACCCCCGGTCTCCAGATGATGCGGTTTGGTTCACTACTGTGGGAGCTGGTTTGGCTCAGAGATTAACTTTGACCCTAATTTCACCCCACATCTCCCAGGAAGCTGCTAAGATCGCCTGACGGCACCCTGCATTGTGTGTATTTGCATGGGTCTGTACAGTATGTGTGTGTGTGTGTGTGTGTGGTAATCTACTGACCCCGGGGTTTTACAGTAGTGATGAGAAGTAACTGCACTAATTCACTGTCCTACTGTGAACGTCTGCTGTAATTAAGGCCAACTTGCCAGACGGGTCATGCCTCTACGTTGCCTTTTCACTCTCGTGCTCTCACTCAAACACACTCTGTCAGCTTCAAGTGTTCATGTGTTCAGAAGGTGAGTGTATGTGTGTGTTTTCATTCTGAAGAATCTTCAACTTTCCCCACAGAAATCTCCCTCAAATACACACACAAAGCACACACTCCAGCATACCTCAAAAGCAGACAGACTTTAACGAGAGTAATGCCCAATGTGTTGTCCTTCAAAAAAAATGTATGTTGTTAGATGACGCTACTGCTGTTAATAATCGACTGTTTGTTTTGTTGAGAGTTACACAACAGTGTCTATGTTGTACCCATTCACCTTTGAAAGCTTATAACAGAGGTGAATGGGTTGTCTGACTCAAATCTTCAGTAACAGAGCTGCTAGACAGACGTGTTCCTGCAGTATGTGATACCTACTCCATCTAACTCTGCAGGATATCATTCTGAAACTACTCAGGAGAGAGTTACTCTGTTTGTTTCCGGGCTGTATATATTCATTATAGTCATATATTCAATTTTCCCTCTCTGTCCAGTAAATGTAGTTGTCAGAATATATGTGAAAATTGAATGTTTGTTTGTGTGTGTGTGCGTGCGTGCGTGTGTGTGCGTGTGCATGCGTGCACAAGCCTTTTTGACGTACCCTACAGTGTAAGAGAATCTCCTCTCCAGCTTCCTCCTCGGCAGCAGCGTATCTCCATCAGACCACAACATGCAGAAATCTGCTCGCTAATTACAGCCATATAAATCAGCAGTCGTAATTATGCTAATTAGACTGCTAACTTCCTCTCAGAAGCCTACACAAACAAAGGCGACGGTATCGGATGATGCAGCGTGTTAACGAGCTTGTCAACTTATCTGACACACGCTAATTACTCCGCGGGACTCCTCTGTGTTTTCGGGGGAGGAAAAAGTGTCGGAGTTGCTGGTTGTAAAGGTTGCTGCACCTCCGCCTGAGACCCCCTGTAACCCTCCAGATTAATACCTATGTCTTTAAATGGGATTACACTTCAGTTTTGAACTGCATCACTAAGTGCTAATAGTGTGAGATTAACTGAATTATGATGCAGGTGTCCCAAACATCTTGGATTGAAGCCTGACTGTTCATGCACAGTTAAAGAAAGACTGCTGCTTTTGTCGTTAAATCCTTTCATCATTGAATTAGAGTTGCAAAAAAACCCCCCAAAAAACACATTTATTTTGAAATGCTACTCTAGTTAACCATGGGTGATCAGGTTCTAATTAAGATGTTTGTGCCATAGCCTTACATTCAACTGTGTAATACCATTTCAGATGCTGTTAAAGTATCACTTTACGCACCACCTGGGCAGACTTTTCAAATCATCAAGTAGATTATGTCACAAGTACAATGTAACTCAACAAGCAGATAAACTAGGGTTTAATGTAACTGTAACACCAAATGAAGGCGGGTACACAAAAGGGATCAATGTGCTGGACTTGTTGTGTTTTATGGCAGAAAACCATCTTCATATTTCTGGCTTAAAAAGCTTAACTTAACTTAACTTAAAAAAAACGTGTGTGATTTCAGGTTTCATTTTGGTCGTTTTTTGCCTTTTATGTGAGTCTGTTTCACGCCAGTGTGTATGTGTGTGTTTGTTCATTTTGGTGTGCACAGTGTATGAGAGGGCACAGGTAAGTATAGTGCCAAGCTGTAGTGTTAATACACCACAGTGATTAAAACTGCCAGAGACCGGCATTAAGGATTAATTCAATCAGGACTCCAGCCACCACATACATGAACTTCATTTTCTCACAGGCGCACACACGTACAAACATTGCACTTCTCATAAGTTGTTTGTACCTACTGCAGTGAGTGAGTGTGACTGTGTGTGACGGCTTCAGGTGTTCAGCTGCTCAGCACAAGCCACCAGCTGCCATTATACACACACACAGACGCCCAAGCATTCACACACTCTCAGAAACTCACAACTGCTCTGTTTGTCTTAATCCCCTCTCCTGAATACTGCATTAACCTTTGGTTTTCTGTCCGTCTGCCTGTCTGTCTGTCTGTCCATATGTGTGTTGTCTCTTTGTCTGTCTGGATGTTTGTCTGCCTATCTGTCTGTCAATATGTCTGTCTGGCTATCTGTTTGTGTGTCACATAGACTTGCTTGGGAGCCACGGAGCTTCAGGAAGTTGAGGGTTATGAAGAGTGCCGAGCCTGAAGACAGGTGAGAGGGAGTCACATGTGAACCATTTGCTTTAATGATATCTTAATTTGACCTGATTCAGAACCAGATCTGGAAACTTGGTCTGTGTCTTTGTGGTAAAAAAAAAAAAAAACGTGTTTGAGGGAGGAACTTGCAGCACCCTTCAAAGTAAGCATCAGTGGCATCAATAGAAAGTGCAGCGTGAAAGAGTGAGTCGTGGGATTATAAAACCTTTCTCACTGGCTTGTTTGAAAGAGAATGATGGCTAAAGGAGCTGATCAGCTGATCAGATCAGGTAGAACAGCTGATGGCATGGACGACTTCAAACATTTATATATGTCTGTGTGTGTGCGAGAGAGAGAGAGTCGGAGTGCATGTATTTCTCTACGCTAATGAGTAGCAGAGAAATCCCAAAAGGACGTTTGAGATTCAGCAGAGACAGACGCAGTCAGGGACATAGAAGCCTTTTTGACATATAGAGACAGACAGGTACGAAATCCTGTGTTTCCCAAAGCTCACTAATGCAGTGAGGAGACCACCGACTCCTCTCTCCATCCTCAGTCGCGAAGTAACTCTTCCTCCCCTGTTGCCGATCAGAGTTTCTAAAAATGTTGTTCTGTGCATGACTACCACCTGCTGTCTACCTCCGTCTCCTCCCTCCCTCTCCTCTCTGTCTTTCTCTGACTGTGTTGCTCTCAGTCGTGTCTGTTTTCATAAAGTCGTGTTTTCTCTGTCAACTATTTAATGCGATCTAACGAGACCAGATGAAAACCGTGGAGCAGCAACAATTCGTCATTGGTTTCCTCTACACCCAATCTGATTTTGTCAGAATATTTGACGACAGGGCCCTTTTCTTACCTTGTTGTGATTATTTAACTCCTTTTTACAGCTCCTCTCCTCTCCTCTCCTCTTCCTCTTCCTCTTTCTCTCCTCTCCTCTCCCTCAGTCTGTCTCTCTGTTCAGTATGCAGTGCTGAGAGGGCATCATTACGGAGCCCGTATTTGAGTCATTTTGATTTAAGCAGCCAGACAATGGCCTGTTGATTGAAGCAACCAGAAGGCAGACAATAGGGTTCTATGCCACATAATGTGCCACCATTTTTTCTGAGCTCCCCGCTTTCAGAAAAGGGCCCCGGCTCTCCATTGTGCCTCTCCCAGAGGGAAAAAAATGGTGCTTGGGGAGGAGGAATATTTTCCCGTGGTATGTCATTATTTTGCAAATTTCTATTATCTCATCATGTTGTCTTCATTGTAATTGCAGCTAATTAGGAGGCTAGTTAGGAGCCTGGGCTTTGAGGCTGGCTCGGCTGCTGAAAGGAGCCCACCGATTATGGCCCCGACAAGAGAGGAAGCAGGAGAAAAGGGGAGATTAATGCTGTTACCCAGGAGACACTGGCTTCCATCTGCGGGGAACAATGCAGTTTTGTTTTCTCCGGGATCCTGCTCAGATCAACAGAATAGGCTAGCTCTGCTCTGCTCTGCTTGGCGACAATGCCCAATTCTGTCTTACCGGGCTCGGGCAAAACCCC
Organism: Seriola aureovittata; assembly: GCF_021018895.1. Classification (NCBI taxonomy): domain Eukaryota; kingdom Metazoa; phylum Chordata; class Actinopteri; order Carangiformes; family Carangidae; genus Seriola; species Seriola aureovittata. Next base: position 7,009,173 of record NC_079385.1, read on the forward strand.
CCACCTCCCCCCACCCCTCCTCTCCTCACCTACCCCCACCCCCCACACCCCCAATCACAGTCGCTTTACCTTCCCTCCCTCCCTCCTCTGTCCCTCCTCCGTCATTCTCGCCACCTTTTCCTCCGTTCAGCGGGCCCTGACTAAAAAGCTTAGCGCCCTCAGAGAGCCAGCCAGCTCCAGTGACTGAGAGCTCTCACACACCCCCAGCACCAGATGAAAGCGGTGCGATGTGTGGATAGAGTTCCCAGGTTGTGGGAGGTCGTGCCCTTGTCACACACAGAGCTGCAAGGTTTTACTCCCCAATCCCTGCCGAGCTCCAAAGCACTTAATGAAATAATATACTCTCTCGCTTTTGCTCTTTCTTCTTCCGCTCGTTCCCTCACTCACCACACCAACCCTTCCCACCCCCAGCCACCTCCTTCACCGGGCCGAGGCAGGCCCCTTGTCTCAGAGCGGGGGCCCCGGGGCCCCTAGACACCTTCTTTGCAAAGAGAAGGAGGGAATACAATGAGAGAGGGAGCCTAGTTTGGTACAGTACAAACACACAGAGCACAAGCAGGCTAGGAGAAATGAAAGGCCTTTGTCTGCCTTTGTCAGGGGGGAAAAGGACACTGAGAAAGAGGGAGAGCAAGCGCTCATGGATAGAAAGAGACAGAGAGAGGAAGGCGATAGCAGGCTAGATCACATGACTCAGAGCATTGTGGTCCTGAGTGAGAAAGGTTTGGAGTGGAGCATCTCTCCATCTGGTCGAAAGCAAAAAAAAAAAGAAAAAAGAAAAAAGGGAGAGATGGATAGAAAGATGGAGAGAGAGAGAGGGAGCAACACAGCAAGGGAGCAAACAGAGAGAATGAGAGAAAGTATTGAGTAAGTGCCAGCGACATCTGCTCCCGTGGGCACAACAATAAAACTCCCTCTAGATCAGCCTCACACCATATACGCTCACACAATGCATCGGTCTCAAAGGCAGGAATAAATATGTGTGTGTATTTGCTCGTGTGAATGAAGAATGCTCTTATGTCCATGACGTCTGCCCACTGATATGTTCAACATTCACCTACACAATATCCAAATTGAGTCAAGGCATAGAAACTCTTCTGGTCTTGGATGTTTATCTTCATTGTGGATATCTTTTTGGCTGTTTTGGACATTTTCACTCTTTTTTTATTTTTGAAGTTCAGGGATAAAATGATGGTTAGTAGAGCCTTTAGTAATTCCAGCAAATTCCTGGCTGTTTAAGTTGAGTAAGGGCCTCATAGTTCTTCAAAGAAGAAAAGAATTCTTGACACGTCTCATCTTGTCTATTGTAAACCCACTTCTGCTTCGAACTGCAGATGCTTATTCAATATCTTCATGCGCTTTCCTTTTAGTAATGGTGTTCATATTATTCACATATTCAGCTTTCTTGCAATCTGCACTGTTTTTAATAGCCCTTAAGTCCAAACGGAGGAAAGTGTTGCGTGGTATTGTAAGAAACAGCCTACTTAAGCATCTTGTTTGGAAGTAATTACTGGTGAAGTTGTCTTGTTGTCTTGACCCCTGTTAAAACCATACCATAATAAATATTAAACAGTAGGTGTTTTATTTGAAGAGTAAGAAAACCATATGGCTCTGATACAGTGCCATACAGTAGCATATGAGGATGAATACGCAGATATAGGATCTGAACTTGGATCTACGTAGCAGCCACACAGCCTGTGATTATGAGCCAAAGAAACACTATTGGTACAATTATACATTTTCCTTGTTTAGACAGTATACAGTGAAAGAATTCAGTGTATAAATCCTAGCCATTTATTCTTTCAGATATCCTTTTGTATACAAGAAATGCTTTGTGTATGTTTTTTCTGTTAAGTGTTTGTTGGCCAAGGACCTGTTTTTGATTGGCTGAAAGATGATTGAAGATTTTTTTGTTGTTTTTTCTTTTTCAGTTGGGCTTTTGAAAAGTTGGAACGGAATAGTTGGAAACTTATATGTACCTGAATCAGAAAAAAAGCAACAAAACTTTAATCAAACAGCTTGAAAATCCTAACAGATTCTGAAAGCACGCAGACAAGGTAATCTGTGTTGTTTAGGGACCGCGGCGCGCCCCCCGCGCCATTTATCTTTGTGGGGAAAAATTTCTCCCTGTTGCGTTTAATGTGTAGTCAAAGTGGAGAGGGCGAAACGCTACTCTCTAATTTTGCATGTCATCTCTCTCCAAATCACTTCAAAGATGAGGCCTTTGCCAAAGATTTCCTCCCTTTTTCTCCTTGCCTCTTTCCTTTTCTCTCCCCTCTTTCTGTTCCGCCTTTTCTTGTTCCTGGAGTTGCCGTTGTCACCATCGCTTGGCGCCAGGAAATCGCGGGCATCTAAACAGCAGCACACAATGTCGTAAAAAGGCTCTAGAGTTTTACTTTCAGATGTCACTCCAATAGCACACATCTGCTACGTGCCGTGCATCTGCTAGGCTCTCCCGTCTCAGAGAGCCGGGAGCGCTGATTGAACTGAAGACAGAAAACATCCTCATTATCGCGGGCAATGAGCGAGCTGGGCTCCCCAACAGCCCCTTTTAATGCATTCACTCACTTAACTGCAGCCCAGTGTTGTGGATACACACATCTACATGCACATGCAGATACACGCATGTGCACGCACGTAGACATAGGCAGCCAGTCTACACATAAGCGCACACACAAACACACACACACGTGAAGGCACATACACACACGCTGCTTCAGTGCCAATCGTCCCTGTGTCATAGACAATAGTATTAAACAGCCATTGTGTTAAAGCTTACTGAGGTATCTGCTCTCCAGCCTGTCTGTGTGTACTGGATATTCTAGCAGCAATGGACCCGACTGTTTCTTCTGCAGCGTCTTGATTTGAATAAAATATATGCACATCAAGATATACTGTACATATACATACAAACAAAATGCATACACACAAATTACTTTTTTTAACTACAGTATATCCAGAAGCCTGAAGCTAAGATCCATCCTGACTCTGTCTTTCAACCCCCCCCCCCCCCCCCCCCCATCACTCTCATCCACACATATCTCATAAAATGCAGCCCATCAACCTGACTGAATTGCGAACTCAGTTTCCTCATTTGGCTCAAAGAGATACTCTAAGACAAGAGTACAAGTGCACCCAGCTGCTCCATTAGTCCGAAAGAACAGCTCTTTTAAACTCTAGTAACATGTACTGGGTGGCAGAGAGGGATTGTTGAGAGGATTTGAGGTGGAAAAAGCAACTGAGCTCTGCCTCAATTCTGAGCTCATCATCGTCAACAGTGACATGACAATGTTCTTGAAGTTACAGAGGAAAGTTTTATTGTAACTGAATACTGTTTTTTGACTTTTATAAAAAAAAAAACTGTTGCAGAGAAATATTTACTGACGGTAAAAAATAGGATACACCAGTAGACACCTTGACAAGTGGCATGTTAAGGGGAGTCAAAAATAGAGGGTTTCAACATAGAGGCTGAGGGTTATTAGAAAAGAACAAATTAAAACTAAAGCTAACTACATAAATATGGACCTGAGTTTTATGACATTATAAGTTTTGTCCTGAAATTTCAAATTTTCTAATAAAAAGCCCATTTTACAAACAGGAGTTGGATATGGTCATTTATCAGGCATAAATGGTCTAATGAACAACTTTAACAAGGTGCATTATGGGAAGTGCAGTGTTTTGGGGGGGCGTGACTTGTACTTGGGGTTAAAGTTCAGAATATTTCATCCTTCTTTAAGTTTCAGTTTGAGCCTGACTTTAGCAAACAACATGGATTTATAGGGTTATCGGGATTATAGATACTCATCTCTGTTGAGGCTCCACCTAATGATTAACATTGATACACCAAATGACTTTCTTTTTTTTTTTTTTTAAAGATCTTGCCTGTTGAAGATTAAAAATGCAGCTGCTCAACAGATGCATTGTAAGTTACCAGCTGTTGCCAGGTGCTCCAGTGTTTGCGTGTCTGACCTGGAAATAACCTCCTGTCAAAAGGGGAAAGCAGGCAACATGAAACACTTGTTCTTCTGAGGTAACGTCAGCCTCTGGATACAAGCTAAGTGATCAGTGACTGTGGAGGAAATTTGGAGTGGCACTGAGGGTGGCCAATCAGATTTCACAACCTGACAGCCTCCCCAGGCACTCCTTTAGCCCCACCCCCTGCATTTGTCATCACCTCCTTTTCGGGGAGAATCAGCTTTTCCTGCTCCCACCCTGCCTAGTACTTCACAGCCTTGGCTTCTCACCCTCACCTACTGATGCAGCGGTGGTAAGTGGTAACTGTGGCAACCGTCGCTAGTGTCCGACTTTAATGGCCACATTTCCAGGCCTGTTGTCAGTATCAAACAAAGCTTTTCCATTTCCTTTACTAATGGCAACCCCTTCACTGTCTCAGTGTATCTACTTGACAGATACACCATCCCCTCAGTTCAGATGTTCTTTAGTAAGTTTGCTAGATTATAAATCAAATACTTAATTAAGTTTATTTGGTTATGTAACTTTGTGAACTCTTGATCTCGATGCTGTATTGTCGGCTTGACATCAGAGACACAGCCTAGGCTCTCTCTGTGCTTGTGTGCAGAAGTCTAGCATGACTTCCCCTGCCTCTCCTGCACAATAAAATGACTGTCGCAGGCGTCCACAGACAGAGGCTGACTCTGGAGGATTTATAAAACGAGGGTGAGGAAAGGCAGAAGTGAGCGCGGAGGTGTGCCAATGCAACCAGCTGAGTTTGAGTGTGTGTAAGCTGTATTAGCTGACTGGGGTCAGCAGGGGTGAGGCTGTTCACCAGGTTAATAGCTACAGAATGAACTGAGGACACGGTAATAGACTGATAACAGGAGTAGGGTTGGGAAGAAGAGGGAGGACGAAAAAGGGGGAAAGACAAGTACAAGCCAAAGCAACATTAGCAGGAATCAGGAAAAAAGAGAGCAGTGAAGAATGGGAGAGAAGTGAGAGATGAAACACAGGAGAAACAGAAGGAAAAGGCAAGGGGATCAGAATAATGGGGGTTAAGGATAAGGATAGGTGGGAAGTGGGTATGTAGGGCCAGAGTGAAGGCACTATGGCTGGATAAGAATGAGAGGAAAAGATGTTCAAAAAACTATGGAAAGAAGTGAGAGGAGAGAGAAGGAAATGAATCAATAGTTAGTAACAAAGGTGAGGACAAACAATAGAGATTAAGGAGGTCAACAACTGATAAGGAAGAAATGCGGGAGAGGGAGGAATCAAGAGTTGTCTTCTGCACTCATCTGTAACACCTGTAATTCTTCATGTTCCATGTCAACATGTTTCTTCACATTTAACCAAAACTGCCATCTTTCCCCTAACTTTAACCAAAGTGCTTTTGTTGGCTTGACCAAACTACTAATTGCACTGTGAATTCAATCCCCGGTCTCTGGTCTGACAGTCATGCGCTCTTTACGCCCACAACCACCTCCTGGTGACTCCCCTGCCATTAATAAATACACAGCTTCATTGATAAGAAAAAGAAAAAGTTGTCTCAGAACATAATCAAGTTTCCTGCAAAACATATTTACTGTTGCAGTTTAGTTGTGAATGAATGTAGTTTGAAGGAGACAGGGTTGGAAGTGTTTGGTCTAATGTTTATGGAACTGACCTATAATAGGGAATAAAATTCAGGATGTCTTGGCCATTCTTTTTATCTGTCTTTAGCAAGTCCCTCAACTTTATGGCAGTGCAGTACTAAGTTGCAGAGTGTTCTTTAAATTGGTGATATGATATTATAGCATGGCCATTGCATCGGGGTAGAGAAAAACTGAGATTTTAAGTGACATCTGACAAACGCTCTTTGCAATATGCTTTTGTTGGTGCATTAAGGAGTCACACTGAGAGGCTTTATACTGTATTTGTACTTTCACATTGTGGAGGGTCCACACCGGACCATCAAGTGTTAATGTTAATGTTACAGAGAATTTGCAACAACAAAGGTAGCTGCTTGCATCGCAAAGCTGAATACATCCTGTTTGTCCACACTCTTTTATAAAAAAAAAAGTAGGTGCATTTGAATGTTTGGATTTTTTTCTCCCTCATTACAGTGCGAGATTGATGGCAGAATAACTTATGCATACAAGACAAACAGTGCAACAGCAAATTAGGCTTCACCTTATTGCCTTAAAGAGCAGAAGGATGCATTCCACATCAAGAAGAGCAATTTTTAATGATAAATTCAAATGTTTTTATGTAAATATCGTTCTATTTACATTACAAGTGAGGGGAGCGAGTCCCCCGGTAGACAATTCATAACGTAAGGTGAAGACAGATGAGAATCCGAACCTCTGGACGGGTTAAATGATTAGATTCTCGCTCAAACGCAACTGTGTGTGTGCATGTGTGTGTGTCCATGTCCATGGTCTAATGACTGCGCTGTCTGCAGAGAGTGGAACACAGGAGGGAATTAGTCATCATTGCATATCAAAGACTTAGCCATTAGAGACACAGGGTAGGGTCTTCCTAATGAGAGGGGGTACCGGTGTTTGTGCTGGTGTGTGTGTGTGTGTGTGTTTGTTTTGATGGGTCACAGTGTATGCATTCTTAGACACACATACCTTCAAAAGCAGCCTGTTTTATACATATAATATTTTGTCACTTGTTTAGAGGAAAGGTGCTGATCACCAACACACATGCAGATGAACACACACGTACTGACATAATTTATAGAAACACACAATGTTTTTTTATATATATATATATATATATATATATATATATATATATATATATATATATATATATATGCGTACACCTCAAAGACATGCTCTGAGATGTAGACGAAGTCAGAGACACACGCACTGTGTTGCCAGGCCCCTCTGGCAGGCCTCGCCGTGCCTCTCAGTGTGGCACGACGTGGGCAGAGGTGCCAGCGAGATGCCAGGGCTTTGTGTGCCACGCTAGATCAACGCCAGGCATCACATATACACATCACACAACGCACCCAAGGGCGCAGGACTCACACGCCCACCTATAAACTTCCATCTATACGTACATCCGTCTCCATCCATGCTATTTCCCCTATACGTTTATCTCGTGTGTGTGTGAGTGTGTCTGTGTGTGTGTGTGTGTGTGTGTGTGTGTGTGTGTGTGTGTGTGTGTGTGTGTGTGTGTGTGTGTGTGTGTGTGTGTGTGTGTGTGTGTGTGTGTGTGTGTAGGCTGATTGGCGATGCCCTCTGTGCCATCTGCAGCAACCCCTCCCACCCTTCCCACTCATCACAAGGGTGGGCTTAACCATCTGTGTGCCAGTTTGTTCCCACAGTGAGAAAAGGGGGATCTGGAAGAGAGCGGGGGGGGGGTTGTAGCGATGGTGATGGCGGTGGTAACAGGGGTTACCAGGAAAAACACACACACACACACACATAAAAATTCAAAGCAGCACAGTGTACTCTGTTGAGATAAAGTCAAGAACTGACATGCAGGTTCACAACAACACAAAGTGGCTCTGCATGCAGAGTGAAAGCACGAGAGATTTCATGTAATGTGCAGCTTGCAGGATGGTTTAGGAGCATATTGTGCACATCATTTTCTAGTGGAGTGGTTTTATATATTTATTTATTTATTTTGTATAAATGAATCTAGAATCAGCCGTCCAGAGGGTGTCAAAGAGAGCAGCAACAGGAGAGGTGTCAATAGCTCCATAAGCACCAATATCATAAGAAACCAATAGTAAGGGTCAAGGGTCAAAGCCCAAGTGACCTGATAGTATTCCTGTGGGCAAAGATGGAAGTGCTTAGAATAGAAATACTGAGGCAGAAGAGCTTACTGCAATTATGTTTACCCAGCACATAAACACACATAGAAGCTGTTTAAAATAATCAGTCATTTGTGTCGTTAATGTGTGTAGTCTAGACACCAGTAAACACACATTGTGACATTTTGATCTAATCTGGCGGAGACTACATAACTGCATCAAGACCACCCTAGCAGATATGATTTTAGTACAAATTCAGAAGCTTTACTCCTATTAACTCCACCTCCTGGCTGTGAAGTGTTTAGGACGTGACCTCATAAATGAATTGTATTTAAATTTATGTCAGTCATATTTATACATGTACGTGTCACCATATGAGTGTAGGGATTTCCCCTCATATACGAACGTGAAAAGGAGTTAAGACAGTTTCTTGTGCTCGTTCCCTTTTCTGAAACGTAGCTAAAATGTAGTGAACAAACACACACACACACACACACACACATACTGTCCTCACTGTAAAACACAAGGTTCATGTAGCACTGATGATGCAGGACGACATTACCAAAACTGTTGCCTGTCAGTTCATATGACTTCATGCTTACAGTCTGAACACAAAACCAGTCCAGAACTATAAAACAACAATCTATCATTTTAGTCCTTGCACCAAATAAATCAAAAAGGTGTGAAAGAGGTGCGAGACACACCAAAGTGTGACAAACCTCCTCTGTTCAGCATGGCCTCAAGCAAATATAAATATGATTAACTATTAAATCAATTTGCACCAAAAAAAAAAATTACATATACATATACATAAAAACACTTTGAAAAGCAGTTACTCAATGTGCCACATGCCTGTGTTGTCCTGGTCGTAGGAGCACACAAACACAGGCAGCTACACATTGAACCAATATTGAAATCTGATGTAAATGGTTTCTATAATAAGGTGGTGAGTTGTGGTCTGGTAATGACAGTGTGTGTGTGTAGGCTGCATGCTGCTAAATGGAGGCTGCTGGGTCGTAAGATGTTTAGGAGGCTCGCCACAACTAAGGTGGCCACAGGCCAACTGGCTGGAGGCCTTAAACCTCAAGCAGCACTGTTTTCTTTTTTCTTTTTTCTTTTCTTCAGATCCCTCGACTAGTTTTGCTCGTTTTTCCTACGCCTTATCCACCGTCACTGTCTTACTTTGGCATCTTGTTTGGCTTTTTTGTCTTATCTCAATTCACCCTCCTCCAACCATCAAACAAACACACATATCACAAACACGCACGGGTGCACATGTACAGAAATACTGTAAAACACCAAAAACAAGCATATTGTCAAGGCTTCCATGCCCGCCCCCTTGCCCTACCTGCCCTTCTGTAAAATACACACACACACGCGCACACACTTCTGTCTTATTATTCTTTATCACACATAGCCTTGAAGAGAAAATGGAAAAAACAAAAGAAAGAAAAACTCTTAACCGTCAAACCTCACACCCAGTCTGCTATGCGATAAGATTAGATTTATTTCTCCAGCTGTGGCATAGAAAATGGAAGTGGATTATTTAGTTAAAGAAAAAAAAAAGACAGAATTAAATTAAAACTTGTAGGCGTTATTGTTAAGCAAGGAACAGTGGGGGCTTAAATATATAGGCTCAGCATAGCCCTCAGGCAGTGGATAGCACATTCTCCTCTCCTCTTGTTCTCACCAATGGACTTAAAACACACACACATATAAACAGCCTTCCAGACCACAAAGCCTGTGTAGAAAATCAGAAAATCATTTCCTCTTCACTCTAGATTTCCTCCTGCTCTCTCTCTCTCTCTCTCTCTCCTTCTTTTCTTCTGTTCTCTCTGTCGTCCCCCTTCTCCCTCAGAGCAAGTACACAGGGGGCTGCCAGGGCGCATCAATCCAGGGTTGAGCTTGTGCCTTGACGTGGAGAAAACACAAAGTGCAGAGATTTGGTGCATAAACATGTATGCTCTTAAAAAAAAAAAAAACGGCTGCGGCGAGCGAGGAGAGGGGAACAGTGCCAAATCCCCCCATTCAGCCTCAGACCGAAGTAGGCAACATCCTGACAGCTTTGAGGTGGTGGTGGTGGTGGTTGGGGGGCTGGGGAAAGGAAAAGGAGGAAGAGAGATAGCAACTAAGGCAGAGATTGTGATGGAGGAGGAGGGAGAGGGAGATGAAGAGGTAGAGAGAGAACATCAGCTGCTGGGGATAAAAAACAAAGCTCAGGGAGTCTCAAAGTGATAATCTGCTGTGTTTTCATATTTAAAAATGTTTTGCTCTTATCTATCTCTGTGATATAATGAGGCTGGAAAGCAACTTTTAGTTTGTCCACTAACTACTCTCCGGGAAAATATATTCACGTGCTCAAATTATCTTGATTCCTATGAATGGGAAAATAAGGAACATCAGAAATTGGAAAGTTGTCCATTCTTGACCTTGGAAACAGCAGCTGATAAAACTCACCTGAAAGTTCATGTAGTGGCTGCTCTGGAGCTTCGTGACCGATGTAATCATAATCATAATCGTCCGGATTTTAACTCCTAAATATCAAACATATTTGATGTTGTCAAGGGCAGCCCGATGAGTCTGCAACAGTTCAGGAGGTTTCAGACGGGATCCGTAAAGCCCTCACATTAACAGATGATCTGGCACTGACCGAGTTCCCAGGGTTAAATTGTCCAGGCTTCGAATGCCGAACTGTACTCAAGGAAAACCATTCACACGTAATTCTGCCTCCTAGGGCTATGCGGAGCTCGTAGGCTATGGCATCATCCGTGGATCTGTTGGGGCGACATGCAGATTTCAGAGGGTCCAGGTTGACAGGTGAGGAGGAGGCAATGACGCCTTTAATCAGCCTCTCAAAGTGTTTCATCACCACAGTGGTCAGGGCTACCACGCGATAGTCGCTGAAAACAGCTGGGCAGGGGTTTCTTCAGGACAGGAACTATAGGGTGCATAAAAGGTGTGCAGTTCATCGATCAGAGAGATGTTGATAGATGTGGCTGTCGCTTTATCCATACCACGTTTTCTGATCGGGAAATGTCCTGATGGTAACTTTTGGGATTGTGTTGTTCAGCGCTTTCCTTATAAATCCCACAGTGGCTTCTGTAAACACATCAATATCGTCACCTGAACCCGTTGCAGTCGGTGTATTCCAGAGCATCCTGTAAGGCCTTTGCGCTGGGGGCGTCCTGCTTCGGCCTCCGTTTATATTTTGGCACGAGGTCGATGGCGGCAGGGTCTGATTTGTCCAATTGCAGGGTGAAACTTTCCTTTGCGGCCGTCCCCTGAAGGGTGTCTGACGGTGATCCAGAGTCCTCTCTCCTCTGGTGGGGCACGTGACATGCTGCCGAAGGTCCGGCCTCCCTTGTTAAAGTGCTACTAGTAAAACAAATTAACATGTGGGAGTTGTCAATCAGTTGGAGGGTTGGTTCTTAAGCGAGGCCAGCACCTTGGAAGGCGACCGCGCTCCCATTGTTGTGTGTGTGTGCGTGGGTGAATGTGAAGCAATGTGAAGCACTTTGTCCTGTTCTCAGGTTGGAAAGACATTATCAGTGCAGTCCTTTTACCATAGCATGAAAGCCATTTGGTTGTCAAGCTGAAACAAAAAAACTATAGTGCTTTGACCTTCAGAGCACATGTACAGAAAAGAGTGAAAGACACCAGGATGATGCATACGTCCATGCCAGTGACATCTGTGATGAGAGTAATTCATTAATGTGGTTATAATGGAATAATCAGAGTACGTGTAAACGCGCCACTGGCTGTCTTCTTCACAGTGACGTGTCAACTGACTCACATGTATACACAGGTGTGCGTTGCTTCTTTTTGCCATTCATCTGAGCACTAAAAGCCACAGCTCATGCTCAGTCACTGCTTGGATCCAGCAAACATCCCCACCCCCCCACCCCCCCTCCCCTTCTCCCCCCGGATATTTTATTCATTCTCGCTCTTCTCTGTCTACAGATTGATTTTAGTCAGTCAAAGCCTTTAGTTTGCTGTTAACTGAGAAGAGAGGAAGAGTTCAAGGAAAAGTCTCCATTGTCTGTGATGCAGTCAGGTAACAGGACAATTGTGGTGTGTGTGTGTGTGTGTGTGTGTGTGTGTGTGTGTGTGTGAGTTTGTGCACTCATATATAAACACTTTTTTTTTTTGTGTATTTGTCTTTTTTGCTTGTGTGTATATATGTGCGTTTCCAAGATGTCTTGACCATCATTTTTTGTAAATCATTCACTTTTTATTTATCTTCCCAGGCTAGTGTTTCATTAACCCTACTGTGACACAGACTCCCTTTCATTCACTTGTTGCATTGTCTGCTCCAGCCGCTCGCTCTCTCACAGCACTAAAGATTACTAATAAATAAGTGACACCAGAAACACTCAGCCATAATTAACTGACTTGATATTTTCAAGGAGAGGAGAAAAAAAAAATCCAGCTAATTAGGAATGAGTTAAGATTTGCACAAAGAGTACAGATCGTTAATTAATTTTCCACGCAGCCTTTGTCGGGGAAGAAAACAGCTTTGTTTACACTGCAGCGTTTGCCACAGTGGTTAGAGCAGCGACAGGGAAAAGGTCTCCGACACACTCGCACACACAAACTGCAGTCCACGTCCAGCAACCTTGAGCAGCAGCAGAAATCAAGAGTGTCTCAAGAATCAGACAAATGAAGAGATGGGATGCTGTCAGTCAGGTAAAACAGAAACAAGCTGCTTACCAGGAGAAATATATTTAAAAAAAAAACAAATCACTACTTTTCTGTTGCCCTATGATGTTGGAATAAAGCCCCGACAATCACACAGCTCCTCAAAATGAATTTCCCAGGATACTGAATTTCGCCAAACTCACAGGTGCACCCCAACAGGTGGATAACTCAAGATTTACAATTCATCACTTTGTAATTAAAGGGTCAGTTCACCCAAATCACAAAAGAAAAACATGTTTTATCTCGTTACTGATACCTAGCTATGCAAATAGGATGTGCCCAGGCTTTGAAATATCTTTGAGATTTCTGCCTTGAACGTAACATAGTGGAGGTGGATGGAATTTCACGTGTGGATTTCACAGAACCGTCTTCCCAGATAAAGACCTTAGTTTTCACCGGAACCTGCTTTCCATCAAAAAAATGTTGTTTTGAACAGAACAGAGCAGAACTCCATTGTCTATGGGCAGCAAAAGACATTTAAAAGACTAGCTCAACATTTTTGGAAAGTACATGTATTCACTTTCTTGCTGACACTCTCATGTCTGTGTGCTAAATATGTAGCTGGAGCCAGGAGGCGATTAGCTTAGCTTAGCACAAACACTGGAAACGGACAGAAACAGCTAGCCTAGCTCTAAAAACAAACTCCACCAGCTCCTCAAATGCTTACTAATTAACATGTTGTATGTTTGACGTGGAGCTCTGTGCTGTGACTGCACCCGCACCAGCCTGCACACCACAGGATGCTGCGAAGGCTCCTCAACCTCTCAGCTTGCCGTCTGAAAGCACCTTAATAGTCATACCTCGATGTCCCAGAAGAGTGAACCTGGTGTGCACTTTTCATGTTACTGACACCAACATACCTTGGTGGTAAAAAGTGGCAGACAGAGCAATTTGTCTGTCTGTCTTCTTGTTTCTACCTTTCTACCTGCCCATTTATCTGTTCATTTTTCCTGCCCGAGAAGGGATTGATGGGTTTGGAAGGTGGAATAGACTCAAGGCAGACACACAGAGACGGAGAGAAAGAGTTGCTTGTAAGTGTAAATGAGCACGCGCATGTCTACATCCATGTCACTGCATGTCAGTTCAAGTGCCACTGGAGAGAAGGTGTATGTGTGTGTGAGTGTGTGTGGATGAGAGCGTCCTGAGCCCCTGCCTGTATTAAGAGGGCCCTGGCAGCAAGAGATAGCGGCTCTATCTTAATGGCTTCTGCCGCCTGCCACTCAGCCTTCAGACGGGGTCCTCTGCCTGCACGTGTCTCCCCACGATAAAGCCACTTCACAGGGGCTTGTGCCTCTCCACGCTGGCCTCTCCTCCTCTCCCAGGAAGGGGGAGAGAGAAAGAAGAAAAGATGCCAAAGGTATTGATATATGAGCTCACCCTGAGACTGAGACGAGATGTGAGAGAGAGACAGGCGGAGAGAAGAAGGAGCATTCACACCTCTGGCCCTCACGCTCAATTCTGAATTGTTGATCATATCACATATTTTTGAACTGTCGTAGGATGTAACCTAGAATATAATATCTGACACAACGACGTGTTAAGACGTCACAACTATTTTTGGACCTATTCTCCTGCACACATTTTGGTTTTGTGCGTTTGACTGATCGATTGAAGTAAGGCATCTCCTCAGACACTAGTCAAGTTTTCCATCTGGTTTTCTTTCCATTGTTGTGTCTCGGAGTCATTAATGTATTAATGCTGGCTCAGATAAGCCGCTGTGGGTGCCAAAACCCTAACTGTCAGGTGAATGATGTAAGCTTTACTCAGTCCACTGCTATTCCAGTGGTAGCTCATCATGAGGGAGCAGCTCACATTGTCAGAACAGCAGCAGCAGCAGCTGTGGGACAAACTTAAGTGTTCCTCATGGAGCCATACTGAGCTGCTTGATCAGACTTGTTGGCATGCAAGCTTTCTTGTGAAATGGTGTATGGACAACAGCAGCTTTTGCAAAAGACCACAACAAGAAGAACAAGAGCAGGAATTGCATGCCAGCTTAAATAGGCCACTTTTTTTTTTTTTTTTCGCAATGGGTGCTTTGGAAATACGTTGCAGTGACAACACCATGTCATGTGTGAGTGTGGCAGTGCAACTGGTGTTGACTGCATGAACTACTTCACTCCATTTAAAGCCTAAATGCAATATTGTGTACAAGAGTAGGTTTAAAAATATTGCTGCAGGCTGGTGGCTCAGACTGCTGTATAAATAATCCACTCCTATCACAGTGTTGACATTGGACAATTCTGCAAAACCCGGGATTATATTCACTCAACAAAGTTTGTATTGTTATGTTTTTTTTTTTTAACTGTTATCATGAAAATCCGAGGTTAACAGTTCATTCTTGACCTGGGAAACAGCAACACCCTGAGTACTGAGAGTTAGTGGACTTTGGCAGCTGCTGGATAAAGTGAACATGCACAAGACGTCCTACTGGTCCCCTGAATTATCAACATTTTTAACATCACAAGTGTTTTTCCCTCCAACTTTTTTTATGGCCATTTTCAGTTTTTGCATATAAAAAAAACCTTAGCAGAAACAGAAAATAATACAAAAAAAAAAGAAAAACTAACAAAAAAAACCCCCCTCAGAATATCAGAGTTGAATAAACTGAATAATCAATCATCAATATCAATCACTCATTCGTTACCCAATGGATGAACATTTCCATTCCGTCTTGCTGTAAATGGCTACGAGCGAAAATCGAAAAAACATTGCCAAATTTTGGGCTCCTCTGTCCTAGAATTTTGATTCACAACATCACAGAGCAGCAATATTCAACAAACCCTCGCTCGCTCATTTCTCTCCAATTTAAATGCAAACAATATCATTTTGTAGATGTGATCTTGCTCTTCCACTGAAAACCTTCTTAGGTCCATAACTACTGATTTGCCACATTGTGTCTGATGTGTGTGTCTCCACATTTGCATAATATGGCCCGTGAATGTTTGTGAAAATGTGTGCAAGATGTGTGTGACTATATATGTATATGTGTGTGTGTATGTGTGTGTGTCTCCAGGCTTTGGGATTGTTTACTGCCGGTCTCTCCCTGCCCCTGCTCATGGTCGGCCCCTAATGCACTACAGCTGTTAGGGTCCCGACACAGGGGCCTCCCATCAACGGTTTCATTGTAATGGACTTTATGTGTGTGTGTGTGTGTGTGTGTGTTGTGTGTACATGTTTGCTTTTCTGCGTGATTTTTTTGCTGTTTGTGAATGAGAGTGTGTTTTTTTGGAACATGAACATGTGTATGTGTAGTTGCTGCACTGTGAATATTTGCTGTTCCTTCTGGGTATTTTTTTTCCTGTCTCTCCGCTACAGTGTTCAATTCTGCATGTGTGTGTGTGTGTATATCCTGTCCGCATACGAGCAGCTTTGTGATACCTTCTCCCTCCATCTTTCTTGTGTCACCTCCCTCCAGCCTCTCCAAAAACACAACTCCGATTATGAACCTATGAATCACTTAACAAGCCTCTTTTGTTTCAGACCAGGTGAAACACTCACTGTTCTCTCACTGAACACATTACAATCCGTCAGCCTTGTTCATTCATTCGTATACCACAGGAAGATGTTTTGATACATATATATATATATTTATATAGAGATTTCTTCCCTTCATCCCCTCTCTCTGTTCCTTCAAATGCTCTTTCTTTGCAGCATTGCTGAGAAACCCTGACCCTCAGTCGGAGGGTCCGATATAAGCTCATGAAAAACCTCTACATATTATCGGTAGAATCGGTACATTCGTTGTGCGTATGCGTTGCCCGCTGCACCGTCTCAATTTACTATAGTATCCATTGTCAAATCAAAATGAATCATTGCTAAGTTCATTGCAAAGTAAATTCTGAAGGCCACTATTAGCCGTACCCATTGTGTGAAAGGTAATGACAAACACAAGCCTCATCCCCGTTCTCTCAGCTGTCTGTAGCAGGGAGGGGGGAGCAGGCCAAGGGGTGTGCCCAGGTCAGCGCTGCTGCGTTATGTTGACCGATTGCTGCCGACTCAGCCGCATAATGGAGAAATTAAGTTTCTGTAATGCACAAATGAGGTTATCATTGGTTTTGCAGCTGTTTACGGGGTCAAGGAGAGATGCCGTTTCCAATCGGGGCTCAATTTAGTCGAGGAATGCGATTAGATTTAGCCCTCCCAGTGTATTCTCTCCATTTGACCATGAATTAGATTAGGTAAATAGAAAACTAATGCCACTGATTGTTGGTGACATTGACATGTTCATATTGCTGCCTTATAGAGAGCAGAAGGAGAAGTCGGCATGGATGCGTGCTTAGTCTGTGTGTGTGTGTGTGTGTGTGGGTGTGTGTGAGTGTATGCGTACACGTGCACAAATATATGTATGTAATTATATATATTCAGTGTAAACAAAAGCAATGTAAAGAAGTGAATTCATATCTTAGAGACCGTCCTGTAAGAAATGTCTGTGCCGGCACAGAGCTTTTCCACAGGAGACTGTTGGTCATCTCCCATGTGAATAGTCGTTGTTCTTAACCACTGACTGTTCCACAACCATAACTGTGTGTTTATTATAGTAACCATGATGACAAAGGTCCTCTCACCCTGAGGAGGTTCCATTATTTTAACTTGAATCATGATCTATCCTGAAACCTAACAGAGTAGTTTTTGTGCCCAAACCTAACCAAACTGAGACTGTTCCATAAGCTTAACTGTGTGGTTATTATTGTAACCATGACGACCGCCGTAGAGGCACAATTTCACACACACACAGGGACATATGACCCATCGTTCAGGTTGGGGAACTTGTCGCTTTGTTAACAGAGTCTGCTATATAGCCTCTCTCTCTCTGCGTGTGTGTGTGTGAGAGAGAGAGGTATTTTCCTACAATTAAAAGTATAATGGGGTCACATCAGTGCAAGTCGATTTCACGTTTCTCAACTACCTGTTGCTTTTGAAAAAAAATGTCTCATATTTAAATGCCTGAATCACATTCTGTGATCCAAAACTAACAAAAAGAGGACATCCCTCCCTTTGAAGTCAAACCAGCCATCACTGTCAAACTGACTCTTTGAGTACAGTTCACACCAGACAACAACAAATATTTTACAATGTAATGATTGATTGGTGGTGCATGGGTTAATATGTAGGTAAAGTGCTGGGGTGAGATGACCTTCCTCCTTTAAAGAGTGCACTACCGATTGCACTCACAATGGACAGTTAAAAAACAAGGATCAGAATTGGTGCGGCAGAACCTGAGATATCTTCTTTTTAATTCCGAGCTGTCTTCTTCCTTGTCATTACCTGGCAGTTGGAAATTTGGGTGTGTTATGTTAGTGGCGGCTAATGTAGCCTCGAGCAGAGATGAGGAGCTGCAGAGGTCTAATAAGATCACCTCCGTCTCACTCCACACCGCCACTTTTTTTTTTTCTTTTTCAAACTTGTAGTGTTCGGACCAAACCAACGCTGATTCAAGTGACATCACTTGAGGCAGTTGGCCTGACTGCACGCAGCTCCCTCTGAAGCCCCTCCCCGAGACCTGTAGACGGACTTTAATGTGTAAAATCAGCGGAGTTTCCCTTTAACATCCAGATTTCTTTACCCTTTAACTTATTACACACTGTCTGGCAGTATCACACATATCAGCTTGTTTCAACTCTTCAAGGAGACTATATCATATTTACATTGGGTGGGTAAATATCATTTTATCCATTTGCCTGACTCACTTCGGTATCTTTGGAAATTCAGCGTCTCCAGTTGACTTTGAAAGAGTTGTGGTACACTGGTAGTTTTTTTTCCGAATGTTTCAATGACTTGTTCAAAGAAGTAATTTCCACTATAACCTTGCTTCGGACACAAAGCAAGGGGAGGCAACTTCTGAGAATGATGTAGTAGTAGATGTTCAAATTTCCTTTTTTTTGAACAGTTCTTATCCATTTTGGCTTAAAAGTTGAGAGTTCATTATTGACCTTGCACAGAGTAAATGGATTAAACGGAACCTTTGGGTGAGATTGTTTTGTAAAATGTTTCCAAGTTCAAGAATGAACTTTCAATCTCAACTTTTAAGGTAACTTGGACGAAAGAAGACTGTGTGATGCGACTTAAAGCTCCAGAGCGGACACCAAATTGACTGTGATTAGATTATTTTGTCGGCATCTGAAAAATGTTAAAAGTTTTTGTCTAATACGTGTGTGTGTGTGTTAATGTGCTCTCATGGAACGTATGCATGCTGTGTGTGTGTCTGTTTGTCTACAGTAGTTACAGTGACAAGGCTTGCTTTCTCTCCTTCTTCCTGTGTGTGTGTATGTGTATGTGTGTGTGTGTTAAAGTATCACAGAAGTGGCAGTCTGTCAGCTCTGCTTTTCTCTGCACTCTCCAGAACAATAGCTGGATTGGCCGTATGTGTGACACGTAGACCACACACCCTTAATAGTGACTGACAGCACTAAGGGCTGAAAGCAGCATGCACTACTGACACACACACACACACACACACACACACACACACATACACATACAGTACGTATACCTGAGGACACAATGGATGTGGGTGATCGCTGAAGGATTCAGTCAGTTTGTGTATTTTGTGAGTGCTCCTGTATATGTGTGTGTGTGTGCACGCATGCGTGTGCGCGCGTGTGTGTGTTTGTGCATGCGTTCATTCATGCATGTGAGCTTCAGCATATGTTCTGTTGAAAGTGTTCAGCTGTCTTCTTCTTGTAACGAAACTGTTCCATGTTGCAGAATCAAACGTCTCCCTCTCACTGCATCAAACCAAAGGAAAACGAAGGGAGATTAAAGTCTGTTAAAGCTTTTATTCTGTCTCATTTGTCAAACTATGGCCATGGAGACCAACTACTTTGGATTGGCTTGGGAACGTGCACTATTTTCAGTACCTGCAACGCTTGTCCTTGGAATAGAAAAATCATATTAACACTGCAGATCTTAGAATAACAATATTTAAACATGGAAAAAAGGGAAAGACAGAAAGGATGAAAGTGGAACAAATCGATAGAGATGGATGAATAAAGTGGGTTAAAATCTGCTTCTCACTGGTTAGAGCTATAAAGTGACGTTTCTCTTAAGATTGACAAAGATAATGGCAGTAAAGTTTCTATTTTTTGTTTCCTGAATCCAGGTTCAGTAGATTTCACATCATTGTTGAATCACATCATTGTTGAATCATAATGGCAATCTGTAAATAGTAATAACATGCTGAGATGCATTATTAATATTGTTTTAATGCATTAGAGATGTGATTTAACCCATCTGGACAGTGTTGTGGAGCATTCAGCAACCCATGAAGGAATTTCACTCCGAGCTTGGGATACCTTATTAATCTTGTTTCAAGGTTTGTTTCACGTCCACTGTTTTTTTTTTTTTTTCTTCTTCTTTTTTTTCTCCATTTTGTTAGCGAAGCCAATCATGTGAAAAGCATGATGTGTGTCAGAGTGGAGCACAAAACGGCTTCACTTTACTAACATGGTGGAACCAAAGGGACAGTAAAAGAGGCTGGAACAACACAAGTTAACCCATTAAGCATGAATGAGTCCAAAGCATTTGAAAAATGCAGTAAAAAGTGTTACTTTCAGCTTCTTTTTTCTTTGTTCTGCCCATGAAAACTATGAAATGTTGTGTTATTATACAGACCCACAGCTTTATACAGCATTGTTCCAGGCTCTGAAACACTGTGTTAGTGTCTAGTACGGTTCCCGTTATCCAATAATCACCTGGTGTATCTATCACTAAACTAAAACATCATATGAGCTGCATTGTTCATGCAAGTACAGGAAGTACAGCCAGTCATCTTTCTACTCATATACTTGAGTTCAGCCATAAGATGACTCACGCAGCCTGTTGAAGGTGGGAATGTTCTGCCTGTATTCCGCCTCGCCGTTCTGTAGAAAAGGTACCAACATGGAATGGGGAGGGGGCTTTGCTGTTCCGCCTTTATGCCGACACAGCTGGATTGACGCCTGTGTAAAATGGAGACACGTTATTGTCTCTGATTCCTGAATTCTGGCATGCTAGCTAAACATTTTTGTTCTGCAGCCAGCTTTTTTTGGTTCAGTCTAAACAAGCGAAATGATCGGCCTTCTTAACGGCATGTTTCCACATGTCTCTACTTCAAATTTTAATATTAAATCAGCAATACAAACCCAATAATCGATTAGTTAATGAACGGAAAATTAATCTTCTACAATTCTGATACTCGAAATTTAAGTCATTACTTGAGGAATAATTGCAAATATTTACCAGTTCAAGCCTCTCAAAGTAGATAACGTGATGCTTTTCTCTCTTATGTGAGGCTGTAAGTTGAGTGTCTTGTTTTGGTCGGACATAACATTTCATTTCACCTGAAAGAAGGAAAACGTGATCTTAACCTTTTAGAAAAGTTACAGACGTTTTGCTCTTTGCAGGTGAGGATTTTATCTGCTAACTCGAGGTAGTTAATGAGCAAACTTGGCCTCTTCACATCCTGCTTAGACAAGGCATGTATACTATAGAACTACAAACTATAGAACATACTAGTGAAAACGAGATAGTCTGTCTAGTTTATGTCTTTCATATAGTTCAGTGTAGTTCACACCATATTGATTAATTCCCCTCATGTTGCATAATAAAGTGCATGAGGGCTTGCAGTGGCCTTATCACTCTGAAGTGTGTCTACATGATCTGTAACTGTTGAGTGTGTGAAAACCAAGTGTGTGTGTGTGTGTGTGTGTGTGTATGTGTGTGTGTGACGGAGAGAGAGAGAGGGAGGGAGATAGACTTGTGGAAGGGGGCAGCACTGCTGTGCATTTGCACGAGCAGGGAGTGACGAGCCCTCTGGTCAAATGGCCCCTCCCCTCTGCACTCTCTCTCACACACACACACACAAACCGAGCGAAAGAGAAAGAGGCTCTGCTGCTGGCCCTTTAAGAGCTGAGCCTAGATCTCACAGCTTACAGCGAGGGAGGGAGAAGAGGAGGGACAGAGGCAGAGAGAGAGAGAGAGAGAGAGAGGGTGTGAGGCTGAAAGTGTGTGAGTAGAGAGAGAGAGAGAGGAACACAGACAGAGAGAGAGAGAGAGAGAATCAGCAGCGTGTGTGAGAGGTTGAAGGATCACTTCTATCCCGTCTTGTCTTGGGGAGACTAACCTCGTTCATCTGAGCATTGTGGGACTGTTTTATGTTGTTGTTGTCGAGAGAGACGGACCCTTACTCCAGCATGCTCACTGAGCCTGAGCTACCTCAGGAGTGTAACAGGTACGTGACGCTTTCTCACGCACACATGCACGCTCCTACACAGACCCACACACACACATTCACACACAGATGACAGAGATAGAGGACAGGACGGAGCGCGTCAGCGTTAGGGAGGAGAAGCTAAAGGGAGGATAGGAGGATAAAGTAGAAAGATATGTGTGTTTGAGAAGAGAAGACTCAGTCTGTGTGTGTGTGTGTGTGTGTGTGTGTGTGTCTGTGTGTTTAACATGTGAACTGTCTCCGCGAGTTGGCTGAGTTTGAGCCAGAGAGTGTGTGTGTGTGTGACAGAGTCAGAGATGGTAAAGGAGAGTTGATGATTGATTTTGGTTTTTGGAGAGATACCATATGCAAAGCTGGGGCAAAGCAGGCATTATATGTGTGTGTGTGTTTGTGTGTGTTTATTCATGCATGTGTTTGTCCCAGCAGTTACAGAAATGACTCTCTTTTTCCTCCTCTGTCCCTCCTGACTGAAGTTGTGTTCATGCACTTCACTACCCCATATACAAACTGCTAAAAACAGTGTTTGTGTGTGTGTATGTGAAAGACAAAGAGACTCTTAAAGAGAGAGAGAGATGTTTGTGTGTGTGTGTGTGTGTGTGTGTGTCAAAGTCAGAATGTGTGATCCCTTCATCATCTCATTTCCACTACTCACCACAACTTTATTTACTTCTGCTTTAGCAAGTTTTCAGTGTCTCTTTCTGTAAGAGCCGAACATTTTAAGCCACTATCAACAAGTCCAAAATACACAGAGAATTTCTATATTTTTAAACACTGAAAAAGTAACAGAGGAATGACTCCAAATAAATTATTTTTTCAGCCCGAAATTGAAATGTTTACACCCTGCCCCCCTGCTCTGGCTCTTCTTTGAAAATTTACTTATTTCCGATTTATTTTTCACTTAATCCAAATTCAACACATGCAAACCCTCAGTAATCCTATTGTCTATCTGCATGGTGTTGTTGTTTTTTTTCTTGCCTTATGCTAATGTTAATCTCACTGTGCTCCTCTGATGTTTGTGCGCGCCTGCGTCATTTAGAGGTGTGAACCCTCTAACCTTGCCCTTTTCTGACACTGTCAACACAAGTGCTTTTTGCCTGTGGAATAATGGTTGTTTGATGCTAATGCTGTGAGAGACAGATTATGTTATAATACCCCAGCGTTTTAATACTAAAACACACACACACACACACACACACACACTTGCATGCGCTGACACATACACACACACCTCTCTCCCCTCGCCTGCTTGACTTTTATTGCATTAAAGTAGCGCTCTGTTTTGCCCGATGAAAGTAATCTTTTTTTTTTTTCTCCGCGAGATAAACTGGGGTCGGTGGGGTGGGTTCGGGAGGATTTCAGGGGCCCCTTGAATTAAGAACACATTTAGATGTGGCAAAAATGTGTTATTAATAAACCGTTCAATCTGGTAAAGTGGTTGAAGAGAGAGAGAGAGACAGAAAAAAAAAAGATAACAACAGCTAGGAGGAATTAAAAATTTAAAGGATTACACCGAAAAGCAGAATGTATGGAGATAAATGCAGGGATTACAATGACTTAGGAGGAGAGCGCTTAAAACTCTTGCTTTCCAGTAATGCACTCCATCATTGTGGCTCTGGCCGTGTGTGTGTGTGTGTGTGTGTGTGTGTGTGTGTGTGTGTGTGTGTGTGTGTGTGTGTGTGTGTGTGTGTGCGTGTGTGTGTGTGTGTGTGTGTGTTCATATGTGGATGGATGTATGTGTGCGAGCGAGCGGGCGAGTGAGTGAGAGAGGGGGTATCTTCCAATCCGTGAGTTGCCAGTGTGTGTGTGCTCCAGCCTCGGTGGTCGCGATGCACTCGGTTCCTGCGTCTCTGTAAGTGTCCGCTCGCCTCCTTCACCCGTGCCTACTCTTTATCTCCTCATCACACTTCCTCTTCTTCTACTTTTCTTCACTTCTTCCCCTTTTTCTTCGTCCTCTTCTTCTTCTCTTTTTCTTAAATCATACAGTTGTTAAAATTCACTTGGAGTCACTTTTGATGGAAAAAAAGCTGATGAAGAAGAGTTTGGTAGAGTTTTAGAGGATGGTTTGTCTTTTATTTGTTTCATATGTAGTTTTTTTTTTAGAAGTGAGAAATCATAACTGACATTTTTTCATATTTTTATTTGTCAAATATGAGTCATCTACCTCGAGGGTTAAAAAAAAAAAACACATTTTAATTCTCATTTTATTTAAGTCAAAAAAAGTCTTGTGATAAGATTTTTGTCCCATCTAAAAATGCACCTTTTTCTTTGACAGAGCTTCGGTATTCTTCTATTGTATTGTATTCTATTGTAATTTTATATTCCAATCATGCTTTTCATGATTGAAAGTATTTTTTGGTTCTCTAAACGCTCGGCTGTGTATCAAAATTTCCAGTCGAAGCTGAAAACAGTGGAAACAGGCTGCCTTCACCAACATGGCCTCATCTGTTCACACAAACAGAACAGAAAA
Source organism: Seriola aureovittata (assembly GCF_021018895.1). Lineage (NCBI taxonomy): Eukaryota > Metazoa > Chordata > Actinopteri > Carangiformes > Carangidae > Seriola > Seriola aureovittata. The sequence goes on from NC_079385.1 coordinate 7,033,245, forward strand.
TATACAGAGAGAGAAAAACGGAGAACGCCAAAGCTAAAGAGACCTGAACGCAGACGAGAAGACAGAGACATTTGAGGGAGCTGCCGTGGCAGCGGATGGAGAGATGAAGGGAAAGAAACGATGTGGTCAAACTGACACATTCCTCGCTGATGGAGAGAAGAAGAAGCAGGGTTACAGAAAAGTGAGAGTGCTGGAGATGAAGGGTAAGGGGGGAGGTGGTAAGGGGGTGTTTGGGGGTGGGCGGGAGGAGGGGGGCTCGAAGAGGTGAAGGAGGAGGAGAGAGGAGAGGAAGAGGTCTCTGTCGATGTGGTGTTAAGGCAGTGGTGGATTTTCACACCCTTCCATTTGTCTCCTACATTTATTAGGGTGTTTGTCTGTGTGTGAGTGTGTGTGTGTGTGTGTGTGTCAGTAAGTTTGAAGGGGGGGGGGCAGTCAACAGGGGTTGTGTCAACACTTTGAACGGTTTAAGCAGGACACAATCTGATACAATCTGACATTACTTGCGTCGCACTCAGCAACACGGACGGCGGCAGCAGCCTGAAGCATTTGACTAATTTTCATTGAGACAAACAGTTTTTTTATTTGTAAAAATTATTTTCTTTAAGCAGAGGAAGTTTATTTAGTCACATTCTGCACTCACGTACAGTTTACAGGTACTTGTGATTTACTTTAGAATTATTTTCTGCTCTTCGTACTTGTACTCTGACACATTTCTTTCTACTCATTGTCGTCTTTGCTACATTTACTTGACGGCTGTAGTTATTTTTCAAATTAACATTTGATATAAAAACAATTATCTCTTCCTGGAATATAATGCATTGTTACAGATTAAACTACCTAGTAGTATATGAAGAAGTTACAATAAGCTCCAGATTGACCCAGTGCAACAATAAAATGCTGCTTACACTTTAATGCATCAGTATTAATAATTATTATGACATACATAGAGTATAACAATAAAAACATTCTGCATAATTAGTACTTTAACTTTTCAAACTTTCATCTAATACTTAAGTAAAAGTATTTTCATAGCGTGATGTTACTGGTTCTACTAAATGTGTATTCCACCCCTGTTTATTTGTATTTATTTGAATAATTATTGGCTTTTATTTTGTAAGACAAATTCTTGTGGCCGGTGATAAAAACTTGTTTCTAATTTAAGTGAGCAGTTCTGCTTCCAGTGTAAGTGTCGCTGTACTTCATTTAAAAGGGCGAGATTAAAGTGGTGTGTGTGTGTGTGTTTGAGGAAGGGGAGAATGTGTGTGTCTGTAAAGGAGAGAGAGAGAGAGAGAGTAGAGTAATTGAGTAGAGTGTCCGTGCTCTGCAAACTAATGCGCCATTCTGCCCCTCTCTTCCCCTGTGGCCCTGTCCTGGCCTCCCTCTCTCTCTCTCACCCTCTCCCTCTCTTGCTCGCGCTCCCTCCATCACCCCTCCACCCCTCACCCCCACGCCCCCACCACCACCACCACCACCACCTCGGACTGGAGGCCATTGTCTGGGCCATATTGTCTGTCCCCAGAGAGCCTTGATAACCGTGTCTCCATCCACGGAGCGAGAGGGGGGCAAGAAAGAAAGAACGACAGACAGAAAAATACCAGAGGAGAATGCTAAACCCACACCCCCACAACCCCCACACCCCCCTACCTCCTCCCCACTTCCTCCCCTCTCTCAGCACACTCTCACCCCTCCAACTCTCTCCCACCACGACCTCCCACCCCGGTGCGATCAGCTGACCCTTTTCGATAGCCAATAGAAGAAAGGGAGGGGGAATATTAGGGTTCATTTGCTCTTGTTGTTGTTGTTGTTGTTTATGGATGGGGGAGGAGGGGGAAGGGGGGGGATAAAAGTGAGAGAGTGATGGGGTGTTTGAAGTGACTGTGACAAAGAGAGAGAAAGTGTGTATGAAAAACAGAGAGAGACAGACAGACAGAAGTGTCCCTCCAGGGTAACTAGAGTCTGGTCATATGACATGAGGTCGCAGGGGAGGGGTCAAAGGTCAGACAGAGGTATTGCATTGTCAACAGGGCAGGAAAACTCCAGCTGCGTGCACGCATGTGTGTGTGTGTGTGTGTGTGTGTGTGTGTGTGTTCATCCAGGATTTCACACTTCACATCCCTTGTTGTCTCCTTCTCTTCTTCTCCTCCTAATACTTCCATTTCTTCAGCTTTCCATCAATCTAGGTATCCTGTCTTACACTGATCTCACTATTTTGCCCTCTCTCCCTCTCTCTCTGTCTGTCAAACACACACACACACACTCACAGAAACGCACACACACCCCATTTACCATCCTTCCAATCCACAATAGGAGACAGTGTTAGAGGCTCAGAGCTCCCTCCCAGAGCGCTACAATGAAACCTCTGTCTTTCCAGGTAGTGAGGGAGGGAGAGAGAGAGAGAGAGAGCGCGCGCGAGAGAGGGAGGGGTGGGGGAGATAGAGAGAGAGGGAGGGAGGGATGGGGGGGTGGGGGTCAGAGGAAAAAGGAGGAGACCATTTGGGCCGAGGTGGGAGAGTTTCAAAGTGCGGGACGAAAGAAAGAGGCCAGCTGGGAGAGAGTGTGTGTGTGTGTGTGTGCGTGCGTGCGTGCGTGCGTGCGTGTGCGTGTGCATGCGTATTTGTGTGTGTTGTCATTTACGTGAGAGAATGAGCTTGTATCAGTGTGTGTTTGTGTGTGTGTGTGTGTGTGTGTGTGTGTGTGTGTGTGTGTGTGTGTGTGTGTGTCTGTTTTACGGGGGCAGGCCAAGTCGCTGACAGTGAGACAAATGTTGTGACTGCTTTATGGATTGCTTAACAAATGCAGCACAAATAGTGGCCTGGCACAACAATGGAAAAACACTGTCCCTCGCTCAATAAACATTATGCAGCGTCTCCCCCTCGCAAAACACCAGGGGAGCGGGGCCGCCATCCACCGGATGCACTTTTCCTCTCTCCGTCTGTTTTTTCTCTCCCTCCTCCTCCCCCATCTCTGTCTTTCTGCCTCTCTTCTTCCCTTTTCTATAGCAACACTCAAGATTTTCCCACGGACAGATTTTGTACGGCCATAAACTGATGATAGATAGATAGATAGATAGATAGATAGATAGGTATTCCTCATCCCTCCCTCTGTCCTTCCTCTTTATTCCATCTTTTATTTCGTGCTGAAATGTCAGTGACGATCACGTTGTCCGGTGACTCAGTGTAAAGACATAAATAAGGTTTTAAAGAGGGGGAAAAGCTGAAAACATGACAGGGAAAGTATGTGGAGCGATGCCTTGCTGGTGACTAAAGCTTTGGGTGGATGAATGGACGAGAGAGCAAGACAGACAAACAGAGGGAGAGAAAGAGAGAGAGAGAGAGAGAGAGAGAGAGGTAGTCCCAGAGGCCACATGAGTTAGCCCACGTCTTTTGCGCCCACCCCCTCCTTCCCCCTCAGCACACACATACACAACACATGACTGTCTCTCCAGCTTGCGTGCGTGCGTGTGTCTGCGTGTGTGTGTGTGTTTGTGTGCGTTTGAGTGTGGCTGTGTGTGTGTGTGTGTGTGTGTGTGTGTGTGATTAACAGCAGTGACATTAGGTTATGTGTTATTGCCTTTTGTGGTTTAGCTGGACAGGAAACACGGTTTGGGCTGTCGGCCGCCGATTTAGGGCACCTCACAGAGGATGCTTTGTGTGTGAGGCTGAGTGTGTGTCTGCTCCTTTGTGTGTGTGTGTGTGTGTGTGTGTGTGTGTGTAAGGGTGTGTCTGTGTGTATATAGGAGTGTGTGAGCATATACAGGCAGGAGCTGTGTTCATAATTTCTCCCTATTGCACACTGTTTATTTCAACAGAGAAAGACGTCGGGGAAAATTCAGCAGGCATTTTAGATCCGTCCTAACAAGCAGGAAATTTTTACTTTCCGATGCTACGGCGCAGTTTCGCTCAATGTCGAAACATATTTGGAAATAGTTTTTAGATTTGTTTTGACACAAATTTTCTACGTCATTTATACATTAGAGATTTAAGAAATGTAACTTTTACGCTTAGAAGTTCTTAACACCCTCTCAAAGTCTAAAAAACTATATAATATTTATATTCGAAGTGCTGTAATGTAACAGAGCCACACCAAGGAAAGAGGTCCCCCCTCCCTTAATCTTTATCCCTCCATCTCAGCCTTTTCTCACTGTTGCTGCCCCACTCTTCCCACTGTTCAAAAGGACAGCCTATAAATAGATATTAGGCAATATCCTTAAGAGTCTGCACAGAGAAGACGAGAGAGAGGGAGAGAGGGAGAGAGGGAGGGATGGAGCGACATTCTTACAAACAGCTGATTGTGTAAAGAGGGAACAGTAAGTAAGACAACACCGGGGGGAGAGGGAGACAAGAAGACAGAGAGAGGGACAGAGCAGGAGGACAGTCGATGTTAAAATAAGAGAATAATTCAAGAGTGTGTGACGGAGAGATAGAGACAGAGCGAGGAGGAGAAACTGTTTTGAAAGCTGAGAATAGGAAACGCAACGGGAGAAAAAAAGAGAAGGAGAAGGGAAAAAAAAAGAAAAAGCGATGGCAATAAAGCGACTGATAGCTTGACACGGAGGGAAACATTTGTTTAAATTCCCGCCTGAGGTGTCATACAGATGTAAATGTTGCGGTCGGCTCCTCGGAGGCAAAAACGCCCTGGGCGCCTTATCTAAAAGGCACATTCCGCTCAACTATTTTGATATGCCCTTCCATTCCCTCAGAGAACAATTTCAAAGATAACTCGCATTTCCACGCAAATAGACCCGCACCTGAGTGACAGGCAGGCAGTTCACAGCAGTCACAAGGTGGCGGAAAAAAACACACACACACACACCACACACACACACACACACACACACACACACACACACAAATGTCACTTTGACTCTTGACAGCACTTTGGAATTAGCCGCCGTGCTTATTTTTACTGTAGACGATGGATTCGACTGACTGTGCGGTGCATGTTTGTGTAGTAGTTGAAATAATGGGCTGTAATTTAAAGAGAGGCTGAGCACATACACACACATACATGCACGCACACACACACACACACACACACACACATATGCACACGCAGAAGCATAGACACTTTACTGTGGAATTCTCCAGAGGAGGCTCCCACGCTCCCTGAAAGCTTGTTCTGAGTAGAGGAGTTAACAAGAGCAGTTAGCAGTATGATTATGTTAGCAGCCAGACACACCGAGCGAGAGAGCCGGGCGTGTGTGTGTGTGTAAGTGTGTGTGTGTGATAGCCTGTGACATTTCTGCGATGGCTGCTTTGTCTTTCACTCACTCCTCATTGAAGCTGAAACAAATCTTTGCCCCCATTTTGCTTAATTCATTCGATGTGTGTGTGTGTGTGTGTGTGTGTGTGTGTGTGTGTGTGTGTGTGTGTTTTTTAAATGTTTTTTGCATGTGTGAGCTCCCTCGCTTGCGTGTTCATAAGCCGGCTGCCTGTATTTAAACATGCTTGCGTGTGCGTAAGCTTGCCGCTGCTGACGTGCCAACATGAAATGGGCACGTTGATTACAGTAAGCGACGGCCAGGAGACGGTTAACCACCATCGATGGCGATTATTCGGCCCGTTAATGGACGTCCGTCTCTGTCCGATTAGTGACTTAGCAGCAGTGGACATATGTGATATGAGAGGGACTTAGCCGAGGAGCCGCTAATCATCAAAAAGCCAAGGGGAAGTGGTGCTCTAATCTCAGCTTAGAGCTCTCACTGTGTGCATAGTTGTGTGTGTGTGTGTGTGTTTGAGAGAGAGAGGTTGATGGGTAGAAAAGACAAACAGCTGATTATAATTTTGTTTCTTTGGAGTTTACTTATTAATTTGATTTGTAAATCAAAAAATACACTGCAATATTGTTGCAGTGGTGTTATGTCATTTGAAATGTCATTACTGTGCTTTATAGAAAGGGCTAGCAGCGTGTGTGTGTGTGTGTTAGAGACTGCGTTTGGCGTGAGATGTTGAATTTTTGGCTTTGTAAGATGGGGCAAAATTATGCTAATATTCTCTAATTATGACCTGGACGACGCTGCCAATTTATCGACTTAATAAAACCTCATCTTTTTTAATCCTCGCATCGCTCCGCGCTTTCAAACGTCTTCCTCCGGGTCTCTCCCGGCGTGACAGCCCCTGCCAAACTTTAAATGAAGTAGCCGGCGTAACCTGCACACCCGCCGTGCCCAATTGTATAGTAATTCCACTTCAAAGGCGAACGGGAGGGAGAGAGGGATTTTATAGCCGGAGAGGAGCTGTGAACGGCCTCCCCATTCATAGACACCCACCTCAGAGGAAGTAGTAGCAGAGGTGGGGGGGGTGAAAAAGAAGAAGAGGGGCAAAATACAGCAAAAAGAATGATGAAATGAAGCACAGTTATTTTCTTCAGGAGAGTGAAGTGCTCGCTCTGGCCTGCAGAGTTTTTGGATATCTGTGTTGCTTCCTGTGTTAATGTGTAACTGTTCTTGTCTATGGATTGCCTCTCCATTTAGAACCGCCAGTGTGGCTACTGTGGTTAAATAATAAAGACAATAAAATAATAAAAAACAAAATTCCTGCTTTCTATAGCTGAGCCAAAGTGCGACATTAGTGAGGTGAGCAGATTCAAAACTGACCCCAGGTCTGTGTGCAGGGGTTATGGCTAGGCAGACGTGCGCACATATGGGACACAAGGGGAGGTGTGTGTGTGTGTGTGTGTGTGTGTGTGTGTGTGTGTGTGTGTGTGTGTGTGTGTGTGTGTGTGTGTGTGTGTGTGTGTGTGTGTGTGTGTGTGTGTGTGAGAGAAACAAAAGGCTTCAGTGTGAGAGAGTGAAAGGAGGTAAAGTAAACAGACAGACCTGCAGTGTTGAGAGCCTCTGTTCTATGTATGTGCACTTTTGTGTGTGTTTAAAAGTTTGCGCTCACTCACCCACACACAGTTTTCGCCTCTTTCATCGTATCAATAAGTGTTATCAAAAGTCAATTTCAGTTTTAATATCTATTGCATTTAATGATAGCAGCGTGGCGTCTTATCTCTGAAGTCTTTTGTCATTGAAACAAATAGAGCATCTTTACTGGTCATTTATGGCCTCAGCTTTTGCTGAGCAAGCCCACGTAGGTAGAGCGTCCAAGAAAAACAGATAAAGAAATCAGCTGCTGATACACATTCCACTCTGTTGACTCCCAGAAACGTCTGTGTGTGTGTGTGTACGTGTGTGTACGTGTGTGTATGTGTGTGTGTCTCCACACTGACCTACATGAAATTCTAACTTGTTCAGCAGTGAGGAAAACGTACAAAAAAGCCATTAAAATACTGAGACTGTACTTTTACAGAACTTGATGTAGTAGTAAAAACTGTACTTCTCTGTTGTGGTGATTTTATAATTTTCTGATTTAACTCCAAATGAAGTATTACATGGGTCCCTCATCAGTAGGTGAAATTGCACAACCTTTAAAAGCTCTGCAGAGCCCATTGAAACTCAAAAATGCATGCAAAGCAAACAAAACAGCCTCTGTGTTCCTGAAAACTTGACTTTCTGGAGATAAAAAAAAAAAAAAGAAAAAAGTTCCTCAGCAATATGCACATGATAACACCAATTTGTAAACTGGTTTAGATCATTAGATTATCTATGAGGTCTAGAAATCTTGGAGGCAAAATCTTCCAAAAACAATTAAGCTTATTGAATTACATCACTACAGTGGAAAGTTAGTCTTTTTTTTTTTCTTTTTTTTTTACAGTGTTTCTGGAGCGTAGTTGATTCGATTTTGACCTTAACCATCCCTGTGATAAAGCAACATTTTGGGTTGGGTTTCGTAGCGTGGCGCTGTCCTCAACGCCTCCAGTGAGCAGCACTCAATATTGTTTGCCTTTCCACTGTCATAAGGTAAATAAGCAATGAATTAGTGGCAGGGCTGCTCCTAGGAACAATGCCAGATGTACAGTCCAGAGGAAATCCAATAGAGTCAAGAGGGTAATCAGTTTACTGGAGACAAGCAGGGGGGGAGAGGGGAAGAATTTAAGAGAGGAAGGCCGGAGAGGAAGACGGAGCAAATCAGAGACAGACGATGTATGGATGGAGGATGAAGACTTGATGATGTAGCAAAAGAGAGAACGAGCAGAAAACAGCTTGTGAAACGAGGGGAACGAAAGAGGTAGAGAGGGGTTTGAGAGTCGGACGCCTGTTGCTTATTTCTTGTTTTCAGCCGCTTCCCATCACACACACACTCACACACACACACGCACACACGCACACCCCTCCCCTCCAGTTTTCACAGTCTCTCCATCCCTCCATCCACGCCTCCATCCCTCCATCCCTGTCATGCGTTGCCTCTGTGCGACTGAGTGTTAGCAGCCTATTACCCAGGGTCATAGTCACAGTGGCTTCAAGGCTGACAAGTGCATCTGAAAGCACTCAGGCGATCCTGAGAACCACATTAAATTCTATTATTGCCACATAGTCACTTCATCCCTATTCAGCTGAAGTACAGGGAGGCAAATTTACCTTGTGAGAGACAGAGTTCACCTAATAGATGTGGCTTTATATCCTTTCCTTCTTTTCAAGGGAACAAAGCCACAGTAACAAATGCAAACAGCGGGGCCCTTGTGTTGCTTGCTATTTTCCTCCAGTTCCTCTATTGTCCAGAGGTTTTCATAAACACATATAATTGTCACTGTGCATACTGCTCTCACTATCTGTCTTTCTCTCTCTCTCTCTCTCTTTCTTTCTTTTTTTTTTCTCCCTCTTTCGCACTCTATGTCTCTCTCTCTGAAAGCCCATTGTCAAGACATGGTCATTTCCTCAACAATGCCAGTGCAAGCGGGCTCCATTTGCAGTAATGGCCCCGTCTTTTGGAAACGTGAACGTTGAATGGCCCCCATGGTAAACATACTGTAAGACCTGAGAGTGTGTTTGAAGGTCTGCCAAGGAGCTGGGTGCTCACAAACTGACTGAAGGGGATATTGTGAGGAATTGCACTGGGAGAGCTCTGTCGTCTGAATGTGCTGAATGTGCAAAAAAAAAAAAAACTAATCCAGAGAAAAGGGAAGATAGAGAATTGGTGTAGGTTGTTGAGCTGAATCGGATTTGGTGAATACCTGCAGGAAGGACTTAAAGATGTCTTCATGGGAGCATTTTGCTGTAGTTTACACACAAAGTGGATAAAAATAAAAATGGGAGTTGGACTATCCAGGAATTTACAGGAACTAGATCCATCCACAGGAAGCTCCACACTCTCTGTTGCCACCATCATGTAACTCCAGTTCTCGACCTGTTATATCATCCTTTGAATATTGCTCACTCTTCCTCCTGTTTTTCCTCCTCTCTCTGTCTTTCTATCTCCCTTCTTCTCCCTCCTTTTTTTTTCCAGGATGTCTTCCAAGCGACCAGCCTCTCCATATGGGGGGACAGATGGAGAGGTAACCATGGCAACCAGCAGACAGCGAGTGGAGGATGAGGAGAGCGAGGGACTGGGCGGTGTCATCCACCTCCCCCTGGCCTCCTACTGCGGCAAGGTGTCCCCTCGCTCGCCCCCCAACCGCAACTTGGACAGCCCCCTCAACATGGTAAGGACGGCTACCGCTTTCATGCCCGATTGTCATTTAGTGTTTCTGTGGTTGGAAGGACCCACCTATGGGTGGCCGCTGCCTCGAGCGCCGGCTCACGGGTCGTGCTTTGAAACAGGTACAACATGGTGCGACCCACAGCGTGCTACAGCTTCAGGTTCACAACTTCACATCACTTTGCTCTCCGGTTGAAAAACTTTTTATAAAAACATTTCAGTAATGTTTAATATAAGAAAAACACATTAGCTAGAAGTGCCATGACACACACATTTTAGATTCAGTGTGGCTTACACCTCCCGAGGACATCATTATCTGATGTTCACTGACAATGCACATCCGTAAATCCACTTAGAAAATCACTGGAAACAAAACACGTCTAATAACTCCTGAGCTTGCTTGAGAGTCATCATGTTTTAACGGTTTCTTCAGTCTCAAAATAATCAGCTCTTTTCAGGTGCGCAGGTGTATTCCAAACAGGATCTGCTAATAGCTAATTCTGCATTTTCTAAATGGTGGTTTCGCTAAAATGTAAACAAACGGAGGCTAAAGTCGGAGCTCAAGTTGTAGACGACAGTGTAACCCACTGAAACCATGGCAACGTTATACTTCCTGTTTACATCCCCGAAAAGAATTAAGGGAACTGTAGTTTCAAAACTTAGAACAGGATTGTCCCAACAAATAGATGTGAAACAAAGAACATTTCACATGAGTGACAAAATCCGTTAATATGAACTTATTTTGAGCTGCAATGTCAGCAGAATGTCTCATCAACATGTTTCTTACATTCCTGGAACACTGGCACTCCATTCACTTGAAGATAAAACATAAAACAAACAAAATCAAATTTAAATGACATACATCCATTTTTGTTTCTGTTGTTTTAAAAAAAAAAAAAAAAAAAAAACGTCCTAAAACATGTACAAGTTCTACTCACCTGCAAGTTCACTGTGCAGGCCTCGTCACTGGCCTCCATCTCTCTGTCTCTGTTGGGTCTCAGCCCTGTAATGCCGTTTGCCTTTCTGTGTATGAGAGGCTCGAGGTTGAAAGTGAACCCCGGGGCACAGACCCCAGATCAGATTATGTTCACCGTAATCCTGACCTCCAGCATTACGCAGGGATAGTCAGCAGCGAGGATGGAGTGAAGCCCTCTCTGTAATACAGGCTTCGTAAATGAGCAGGAGAAGCAGGTAGCGCCCGGTGCCAGTAAATTAAAACCTTTGGTAGAAAAATGTTTTATTTCTGTGGACGTACTTGGCTAGAAATTAACTTCTTTTATTTGCTATCTTTTGAAATGGGTATATAATGCAGTTTCAGGAATGAAACATGTTCAAAATAATTAGAATTATCTTGTTTATATTGAATTTCCAGTAATTTGTGGACAAGTAAACAGAAATGTTTCTGCATATTCAAAACAAAATGATTGGATTTACAGTCTGGATCCCTTTGATTTTAGCATGTTGTTTATTCTCCTTATGCTGACTTCAGAGTCACCTTTGAAACCCCCATCAAAAACAACTGCACACATCTCAGCAATGAGGAAACAAAATATATGTATTTGATAGACATGAAAAGAGTGAGATTTCTAAAGAGGTAGAAATTGACTTTCTCCATGAGTGAAAAGCAGTTTGGTGCTTAGAGATGGAGGTTGTGGTAGGTGTTGTTTTTTTTTTTTTTTAAATGGGGGAAAAAAACGAAGGTTCAAGGCTACTGTTTGGGCGCGCACGTGTTTTTGCTTTTATGTGCGCGCCACCAGCCGTCGCCTTGAGCCCGCTTGATGCACAGTTGCGTGACTGCAAAATGTGAGCCATTGCAGTGAGTCATTTTCTTTGGGATGAAGTGTGACATTGTTGGTGGCGCTGAATGTATGGCTCTGTTTTTGTAAGTGCTTTTGAGTGTGTGTGTGTGTGTGTGTGTGTGTGTGTGTGTGTGTGCATGTGTGTTCGCACAGTTTCATCTTCTGTGTGATTCACATTAAATAATAGTGTAGGACTCGCAGTGTATACTTTTATTGTAAACTGCTGTTAGTTGATGTGTGTGTTTGTGAGTACACAACTATGTGTGCGTTTAAAGATGACTGTCTCCCTGCATGTGGCTCATTACACATTCTATACATGTGGTGTGATTTACAATATATGTTCAGTGCAGAAGTGTGATTACATGACTGTGTAGGGTATTACATGATGCTTGTATGCATTATTTCGTTTTTATTTTCTAAATTGTGTTTTGTGTTTGCGTAAGAAATTGTTGACTATCCTCCGTGGCAAACATGTGATGAACCTTTTTTTCCCGCTGCAGTGTGTTTTCACTTTGTGTGTGACATGGTGTCAGTGCCTTCCCCTGAGCCCTCACCTTGATACACACAGGCGCACACCTTGTCACAGCAGTGCTCTGATAACAACCGTCGACCTTTCCCCCATACCGACGATAAAACAATGAAACGGTGCTTAGGAGCTGTAATGGAAGGCTAATTCTGTAATTAGCCCGCTGATTAGCCTGTAGGCCCCTCCCACGGTGGACTCTGCGTGTGTGGCAGGTG